>NC_063264.1:13218609-13518609 GCF_019578655.1 Ricinus communis | reverse complement strand
CCATGTCGTACCCCATGCTTCCTTCTGATTTGTAGACCAATAGGTGACACACCTTTAAGCATGGCCATGTTGTATCCCACACTTCCTTCTCTCGAAAGGGTAATAAGTGACATAACTTGAAGCACGCCCTATATGAAGATTCAAGATCTTTATATTGTTGTGTAATTCTCATTTGATCATCAAAAATGGCCTTGGGAGGTAATGGTCCAAGATTGAAATTTTGTGCATCAATAGTCAAGGAATATTGATTATTAAATCCATCACATATCACGTGCCTATCACATTGCCAAGGTCTTCCCAACAAAACATATCCAACATATATGGTAACCACATCACAAAGCACCTCATCCTTATATCTCCTAATGGAAAAAGAAATTAGCACTTGCTTATTTACCTTCACAATACCACTATCATTCAGCCATTGCAACTTGTAAGGCCTTGGCTGTTTGGTAGTTGGTAATTTCAATTTCTCTAGAAGCAAAGTACTAGCAACATTAGTACAACTTTCGCTATCAAAAAATATATTACACAACTTATTAGCAATTAAACAATTAGTATGAAACAAATTCTCACGCTGCTCTCCATGTTTATCATGTTTACATTGCAAATTAAGTGTACGTTGTACCAACACATCCCCTTTAGTATACTCAACATCACTAACATCCTCTAAAGTTGACATGTCATCATTCTCATCAACATTTTCATTTTCACTTTTAGATTCAACAGTTCCATCTTTAACAATCATGGTCCTCTTATTAAGCCAATCACATGCATAATAACCATGTCCAAGACACTTAAAACATTTCAGGTTTCTAGATTGCTTAGCTTGATTCTCAATTTTATTTTTGCTCCTATTTCATTTTTATTCTTATTCTCATCCACTTAGCAAATTTATCATCATTTTTACTCCAATTTGATTTCCAATTAGAAGAACTATGACTCGAATTAAGTTTAGAATCAAACTTACTTGGACTATTTTGCTTGAGTTGCCTTTCAATTTTCATGGTCACATTGAGCATATCCTCAAGCTCCACATAATGTTGCAACTCCACAAGTTCAGTAATATTCTTATTTAGACCATTCAAGAATCTTGCCGTGTGGTGGCCTCTCTATCCTCCACATTTGCTTTAATCATAACCATTTCTATTTCTTTGTGGTACTCCTCTATACTCATGGTTCTTTACCTGAGAGTTTGCAATCATTGATGCAAATTTCTATAGTAATGGTTAGGAATGAACCTTTTCCTCATGATGCATTTCATCTTCATCCATGATCCTACAAGTCTTTCTCTATTTCATCTCATTTCCCTTACAATTGATGCCACCAAACACTAGCGTAATCACAAAACTTAAAGGCGGCAAATTTTACCTTTCTCTCCTCCCAATAATTATGGCATTCGAAGATCATCTCCACCTTTTGCTCCCATTTCAAGTAGACATCAGGATCATTCTTTCCTTAAAAGGAAGGAATTTTCATTTTGATGGTACCTAGGTTACGATCTATACCATCTTGCCTTGATCTCCTATTGTGCCTCATAGGATGGTCATCTCTACTAAGAGTGGTTACTGGGTCATCCTCCAAGTCATCTTTGGCATTATAATCCTCTTTTTAAAAGGCTAGTTGCCTTTCTATTTAAGGCTCATTCTGAATCCTTGTAATAGTTTCACCTTGCCTTCTCACACTTTCAACAACATCATCCATCCGCCTATACATTCTTTTAAACTCCTTTTCCGTTGCTTGCAAAGTTTACTAAATAGATGCTCCAACATTACTTGAAACTTGTTCTTTTGACATTGTGCAAAAACTGAAAAACAAGTTAGGATAGCCTCATAAAAACACTCCCTCATGTGTTTCTCTCAATTAAAATGTCACACCACTCGTGTTTCACTCAAGACTTGGCTTTTCTCGATGCTAGTCTCACCATTATTGCCTTTTTACGTCTCTTGCTTTTGCTTTAGGTTTTTAGATGAACTAATCAGCTAAACAAAACAAATTAGGTTATGGCAATTCAATGGAGTGAAAAAGAAAGATTGGTCTAGATCAAGTTGTTAGGTAAGGCCAAATTTAAAGTAGCTATACACAAGAAAACAATGAAAGAAAATAATAGAATAAGGTTTTTATGCCATCTAAAACTTCCTTTTCTTTGACCCTTTTAATTTTCTATGATTTTTTTATGATAAGAAAAAAAGTGAACAGAGATTAAGAACAAAATAAAGAGATTAACAAGAAGGAACAAAAATAATTTGTTTTATAAACACAAAGGTGTAAACTTTAAAAAGAAAGAGCACTTAGAAGGACAGGAATTAAAACAAAATTAATTTGGCACAAATAAAGAAAAAGTGAAGAAGATGAGAAACTTCAATAACACAGAAAACACAAACATAAGCAAACATCAACTTGAAGCAAGCTCTGATACCAAATGGTTGGAAATCATCATCTTAACAACCATACACCCCAATCACTATTTGGTTATGATACATATGGAATGCTTGAAAACACCCTCTAATCAAGATGATTCCAAAATTCAAGGATCTCCTTAATTGAAGTTAGGAAAAACTAGTTCCAACAATGAAACTAGCACATGAATTCAACTCCAAACGCCACAAACCAAGTATGATTTGATAACTTAAGAATCAAATACAAGATTTTGATTAGAGAACGCCATAAACTAATAGTTTGATAAGTTCAAAGTTCATGCAAGAACTTAAGCATAAACACTCATAAAGAGCAAATAAAGATTATCATTCATCAATTAAAATTTACAAATGAATTTGGCTTTGATATTTATAGCCAAAACAAGACCAAGAACCCTAAATCGATGTCTTTTGAGCTTTCCCATGTTTTTTAATCTCTATTAAAACTCATTAAAAAAAGTGGTTGTTTTTACATTGATAGCACTCATTTTGTAACTCCCAAATGATCACTAATCATGTGCATCCATTTTATAACTTCGAATTATAACTAACCATGTGCATCCATTGTGTCACTCCAAATGACAACTAGTCACACCCTAACTTAAGAAAACCTAATAAAAATAAACATAAAAGGCTTCAAATGAATTGTAGTGGACCATTGAGTTTAGGCCAAACTTATTGCACTAAATTGATGATTTTGGTCCCTTTTTGCAATCCTAAGCCTTGGGCTGAGCCTTGTTGTGTTTGAACACTCAAAATTTCTTTAATTAAGCCTAATAAAGCTTATTGCATCCTTTTGGACTTGGATCTTGTCATTCGACCTCCTTGAAAACTTAAAGGATCATTTATAGTTCTTGTCTTTGTTGCATCAGAAATCCTCTCTGGTTCTTGATTTACTTATTCATATTTTGCTTGTAGTTTCTTCTTCTTATGAAATGAGGATTTTCGCACCACAAAAACCACATACATCCAAATATTTCAAATAGTGAGCATATTAGTTTAGTCTTATACATTGGAAGAAATCAAGTTATAGGTTCTTTCAAGAACTTTATAGACTTATGAAGACTCACGCTAGCAAACCTGGGCTTATCGCTTATGTCTTTTCTTTGTTTTATCTTCTTTGTCTACTCTTGTGTCTAAATCAGTTCGATTTGATCCTTACATTTAGCCATATGGAAGAGAATAAAGAAATCATGATTTTTTTCCTTATAAGATTCATAATCGTACTTATGTTCTCATTCTATTCGTTTCTTTTGTATGTCTCTTTCTAATCTCTATCTAGTATGATGGTTTGGTTTTATTTGGCGAGCATAAACATGAGAGTGTTGAGTGAAAGTATGTGGAAGTTGTAGTCACACGCAATGAACCTAAGCCTGGACAAATACAATGAAAGAAAATTAGTTGATTAAGTATTAATGTCATTCTTTGAATGATCACGGACGAATTTTTTAGAGGAAAAATGGGAACAATATAAATGGAGGCATGCCTAATGATTTCGATTCGAGATTTGCACTATAGGGGTCTCCATTATTCTTTATTCCTTAATGCATGAGTACTCCTAATAATATAAGGATTCATATAAGGAATCATGGGAACTTAATTAACAAGCTTGACCGGTGATGATCAGGTAGGACAAGACGTAAACCCAAGTGCATAAGGGAGAAATCATGTTGCTTTTGATTAATCCAAGCGGGAATTAGCGCATTCTAATGCTTGGTAGGCATGTAATGAAATAAATTTGGCTAGAGTGTTATTAGGTACACTGACGCGAATTTTGTCAATGGCATTGGGGTGTAACTTGATGATCAAGTAGCATGAGATGCAAATCTACATGTATAAAGGAGAAATCATGTTGCTTTCGATTAATACAATTAGGAATTAATGTGACCAAGGCCAAGAGTCCATATACTTCAAGAGCCCAAGACCCTTTAAACATCCAAGAAGGACTAATCACAAGATCAAAGGCCAAGAAGATAAAGGAAGCACTTGTTAGGCTTATAAAAATATTTGGGTTCAAGACACTACAAGCCATGAGGAGTAAACTTTAAAATCAAGTCCAAAACTTATTAGCTTGATCTAATACCATGGGGCTTGATTAAATCCAATTGGGCCTTAATAATGCAAATCAAGTTAATAAGGAACTAAGAAAGCAAGTTGGGCCAAGGAGGAATTAAGGAGCAAACCCATGCGTGTGACCTCCTTAAAAGATTAGGGTTTCAACTTAAACTTAATGACTAGTCAACGGGGGGGTGGCACCATCTATTTTTGTTGTTTAGGAAATTTCTTATATGCTAAGAAGTAATAATTTACTCCCTAAATGACTTATTTCCTTTCTCCTAGCTTAATTATAGGAGATAAATGCTTTTTTAGCTATTTAGGAATTTATTTCTTATTTAGTTTTGGGAAGTAATATATTATTTCCTAAGTGATTTTATTCCTTTTCTAGTGTCATTCTAGGTTTGTAGGAGGACTATAAATACCTTCCATTCGGCCATCTATGCCAATCAATCTTGTATGATTTATTTTCTTATCAATAAAGTGAGTTATTTTCTTTACTTTGTTCTTTGTGAACTTTTCAAGTTTTCTTACATTGTTTGCAAATTCCTTGTCTTGTCAGTTTTTAAAACTTAATCTTTTAAGGTTTTGGAATTGTGGCAACATACATATTTTTATAACTAGTTATTGATTTCGTATAATCAAAGAGTTTTAGTTGCATCATCATAGATCTAAATTTGATGATCCTAAAGTTAGGATCAATTTCATTTAGGTTCTATCTCTCGGTAAATAGAGCTCACATCAGGAATGCGTGTGTTTTGATGTCTTATGAATCATTTAATGAAGTAAATTGGGTCGTAGTGTTATTAGGTACGCCCACGTGAATTTTTCCTTATTTTTGTTAAGAAATCATGGGAATGTAATTGACAAGCTTCACCAATAGCATTGGAGTGTGACTTGATGATCAAGCAAGACGAGATGCCAATCCACGCTAGTGATAGAGAAATTATGTTGCTTTCGATTAATCTAAGCGGGAATGTGCACATTTTGATGTTTGGGCCGTATAAAATCAAGTAATTTGGGCCAGAGTGTTATTAGATAGGCCCACACAAATTATCCCTTGTTTTCGTTAACTTGGCTCATATAATTTGAGACTGTGAGAGTTGTTGGCCAGTCAACTTCTCTCTAGTTCTTGATTTGACTTTAGTTTATTCATCTTCCTTTATTTGCTTATTCATATTTAGCTTCTAATTTCTTCATCTTATGGAACGAGGGCCTCCACACTATGAAAACCACATGCAATCGAATATTTAAGCCTAGTGAGTATATTATTTTAGTTTTCTACCTTATGGAGAATCAAGTTATTGGTTCTTCCAAGAACATTGCAGACTTCTGAAGACTCGCACTAGTGAACCTAGACTTATTGCTCACGTCCTTCTTTTGTTTTATGTTCTTTATCTACCATTGTGTTTAAATCAATTCGATTTGGTCGTTACGCTTAGCCATGGAAGAGAATAAAGAACTTGCAATTTCTTTCCTTATGAGATATGAAATCCTATCTAGGTTCTCATATGCTCATTTCTTTGGTTCTTCTCTTTCTAATATATATCTAATATGAACATGAGTGTTGAGTTAAAGCGCGTGGAAGAGGCAATCATAGGCACAATGCTTGGAAAAATGTAAAGAAAGAGAATTAGTTGATGGAGTATTGATATCATTCTCCGAATGATCGCAGATGATTCTTTTGGAGGAAAGAGAAAATGCCGGGAATCGAGGCATGTCTAAATATTTTGATCCAGGATTTGCACCATTGGGATCTCCATCATTTCTTATTCCTCTAGGAATGAGGACTCTTGATGACACAAGGAATGGCACAAGGAATCATAGGAATGTAGTTGACAACATTGACCGTTGGCATTGGCTTAGCTTGATGATCAAGCAAGACGAGCCGTAAATCCACATGCGTAAGTGAGAAATCATATTTCTTAATTAATCCAAGCATACTACAATATGCATATAATGAAGTAATTTAGGTCAGACTGTTATTAGGTAGGCCACGCAAATTTTCCTTGTTTTGGTTAAGTTGGCTCATAAAATTTAGAACTGCGAGAGTTGTTGACGTGTCAACTTTGCTTTGGTTCATGATTTAACTTTAGTTTATTCATCATTATTTATTTATTTATTCATATTTAGCTTCTTGTTTCTTCTTCTTAAGGAATGAGGGCTTTCGCGTTATAAAAAGTGCATGCAACTGAATACTTGAGGCTAGTGAGCATATTACTTTGGTTTTCTACCTTGCGAGAAATCAAGTTATGGGTTCTTTCAAGAACTTTGCAGACTTATCTAGACTCGCACTAGTGAATATAGACTTATCACTCACGTCTTTCCTTTCTTTTCTATTCTTTGTCTACCCTTAATTTTTAAATCAATTTGATTTGATCTTACGCTTAACTGCATGGAAAAGAAAAAAAAACTTTTGATTTATTTCCATATTGAATCTAAAATCCTACCCATGTTCTTATTTTGTTTATTTCTTTTGTGCCTCTCTTTCTAATCTATGTCTAGTATGATGGTTTGGTTTTATTTGGAGAGCATAAATATGAGTGTTGAGTTAAAGCGCATGGAAGCAATAATTATAGACACCAATGCTAATGCTTGAACAAATATGAAAAAAAGAAAATTAGTTGATGGATGACGAGAATCATGGCAGGCCGTAATATTATAATTCAGGATTTACACCATGAGAATCTCTATTATTCTTTATTCCTATATAAACAAGGAGTCCTGATGACACAAGGGTTGGCGTAAGGAATCATAGGAACGCAATTGACAAGCTCGACTTATGGTATTACGATTTAGCTTGATGATCAAGTAGGACGAGACGTAAATCCACGAGCGTAATGGAGAAATCATGTTGTTTTCAATTAATCCAAGCGTAATACAAGTAGTAATGTGAGCGTTTTGATGTTTGGAACATACATAATGAAGTAATTTGGGTCGGAGTGTTATTAGGTAGACTCACACGAATTTCTCTTTATTTTTATTAAGCAACTCATAAAATTTATGAGAGTTGCTGACTAGTTAAGCCCTCTCTTGTTCATGATTTCACTATAGTTATAATCAGGAATATGAGCATTTTAATGTTTAGGATGCATATAATAAAGTAAATCGGTTCGGAGTGTTATTAGGTAGGACCATGCGAATCTTCCTTTATTTTTGTTATGCTAGCTTTTAAAATTTGGAACCACGAGAGCTGTTGACCAGTCAACTCCTCTCTATTTCTTCATTTGAGTTTAGTTTATTGATCTTTATTTATTTATTTATTCATATTTAGGTTCTAGTTTCTTCTTCTTATAGAATGAGGGTTTTTGCACTATAAACACCGTATACAACCGAATACTTGAGGCTAGTAAGCATAATATTTCAATTTTCTATCTTGCGAGAATTCAAGTTATGGTTTTTTTAAGAACTTTATAGACTTATTAACACTCGCACTAGCGAGCATAGACTTATCGCTCATGTTCATGCATGCGTTTTGATATTTGTGAGGCATCTAATGAAGTAAATTGGGTTCAAGTGTGATAAGGTATGCCCATGTAAATTTCCCCTTATTTTCATTGAGGAATCATGGGGATGTAATTAATAAACTTCATTGGTGGCATTGGAGCATAACTTAATGATCAAGCAGGATGAGAGGCAAATCCACGTGTGTGATGGAGAAATCATATTGCTTTTAATTAATCCAAGCAGAAATGCATACATTTTTATATTTAGGACACATATAATGAAGTAATTTGGGTGGAGTGTTATTAGGTAGACCCACGTGAATTTCTCTTCTTTTCTCTAAGTTGGCTCATAAAATTTGGGACTACGAGAGTTGTTTGCCAATCAACTCCTTTATAGTTCTTGATTTGACTTTAATTTATTCATCTTACTTTATTTAATTATTCATATTTTGCTTATAGTTTCTTCGTATTATGGACTGAGGGCTTGCGCACTATGAAAACCCTATGCAACCAAATATTTGAGGCTAGTGAGCATATTATTTTAGTTTTACCTTGCAGAGGATTAAGTTATGGGTTCTTTCAAGAACTTTGCGGACTTATAAAGACTCACACTAGCAAACCTAGATTTATCGCTCATGTCGTTCCTTTCTATTATGTTCTTTTTCTGCCATTGTGTTTAAATTAATTCGATTTGATCCTTACGCTTAGCTATGAAAGAGAATAAAGAACTAGCAATTTTTTCCTTATTGGATAAGAAATCCTACAAATATTCTCATTTTTTCAATTGCTAGCACGATAAGTCTACATTTACAAGCGCGAGTCTTGAAAATCTGCAAAGTTCTTGTATGAACCCAAAACTTGATTTCTCATAAGGTACAAATTGGAAATAATATGCTCACTAGCCTCAAGTATTCAGTTGCATGCAGTTTCTATAGTGCGAAAGCCCTCATTCCATAAGAAGAAGAAACTAGAAGTTAAATATGAATAAATAAATAAATAATGAAGAATAAACTAAAGTCAAATCATGGACCTTAGTATCAGAGCTTAGGCTCTAAATCAGATTCTATTTATCCTTTGATATCTTCGTTATTTTTGTGTTAAAATTTTTGTCCTACAACCTTAATTTTTTTTCACCCATTCCTTTAAAGACCTAACTGCCATCTATCATCCATTTTGGTATTGCCAAGACTTAGGATGTGTTGCATGAACATTTCTTTTATCCTAATATGAAGCATGATGTTGTGCGAATATGTGATAATTGTATTACTTACAAACAGGCCAAATTGAAGGTTAAACCCCATGGGTTGTATACACCATTACCTATTTCTAGTACAGCTTGGATTGATATTTCCATGGACTTTGTGCTTGGTTTACCTAGGTCTAGGAGTGGTAAAGATTTAATATATGTGGTTGTTGATAGGTCTTCTAAGATGGCACACTTTATTCCATGTCATAAAACCAATGATGCATCACAAACAGCTGATTTGTTTTTCAAAGAGATTGTGCGTTTACATGGCATGCCTCGCATAACTATGAGTGATAGAGATGCTAAGTTCTTGAGTTACTTTTGGAAGACTTTATGGTGTAAGTTATGCACTAAACTATTGTTTTCTATTACTTGTCATCTACAAACTGATGGTCAAGTGGAATTGGTTAATAGAACTTTGTCTACTCTTTTGCGTGCTATCATTAAGAAAATTTTAATAACTTGGGAAAAATGTTTGCCGCATGTTGAATTTGCTTATAATAGGAGTGTGCATTTTGGTACTAAGTATTCACCTTTTGAGATTGTTTATAATTTTAATCCTTTAACTCCATTAGATTTATCTCCTTTGCCCATCCATGAGCGTGTTAATTTAGATGCTGCAAGAAAGGCCGAATATGTGAAGCAATTGCATGAGAAGGTGCAGATAAACATTAAGAAGAAAATAGAGCAATACGTTACTCAAGCTAACAAAGGGTGAAAGAAAGTAATTTTTGAGCATGGAGATTGGGATTAGGTGCATCTGTGAAAGGAAAGGTTTTCTCGTGCAAAGGCATTCTAAATTACTCCCAAGGGGAGATGGTCCTTTCCAAGTGGTTAAAAGGATCAATGACAATGCCTACAAACTTGATTTACCTAGTGAGTATAATGTTAGTGCTACTTTTAATGTTGCTAATTGAACTCTCTTCGATGTAGGTTTTGATCTAAGGATAAATCCTTTTGAAGAGGGGGCAATGATGTAACTCCAAAGTCCAAATAACTAAGTGGCCAACTAAGTTAAGGAGATCAAGTTCCAAGCCCAAGTGATCCATTATTCATCAAGGAAGGCCTAATTATAAGAGCTAGAGCCAAGAGAATGAAGGAGGCCTTAAATGGTCTTATTCAATATATTTGGGCCAAGCCTTTGAAGCCACATAAAGAGTGATGTAGATCCAATAAGAATAATTAAAGCTTTTAAATAGCATGAGATTTTATGAATGGCAAGATTATCTAAAAGAAATCAATTTTCCTTATTTAGGCAAATTCATGTAATGCTAATATCAAATGCCTTAGTAGAAGATCCAATTATGAAAGAAAATATCCAGCCCAAGGTTGGCCAAGACCGTGCATGATTATTTGGGCTTGTTTTTGGGCTTATTCAAGCCATGACACACTTTGGGCTTGAAAAGGAAGGGGCCAAATGAATTTCCTTGAAGAGGAAACCAAAAGAAGGCGCCTAATGTATGTTGCTCAAGTTAAGAGTGTGCTAACTTCAAAGAGGAAATAATGGGGCAGCCGTACATCTTATTATTTAGGAATAAATCTTGATTGATTTAGCCATATCTTTCTTGATTATGATTGACTAAATCAATTAGGCTTCTTATTTTGTTATTTTAGAAGTCTTCTATTATTTTCTTTTAGAATAAGTTTTTTATTATTTCCTGAATAAGATAGCTCCTTATTTTATTTATTTAAGAAAGCAATATGATTTCTCCATTATGTGGGTGGATTTTTGTCTTGCCCTACTTAATCATCAAACTAAGCCCTAATGCCACTACTCAAGCTTGTCAATTGTACTCCCGTGATTCCTTACGCCAATCCTAGTGTCATTAAGTGTTCTCATGCCTTGAGGAATAAGGAATGATGAAGATCCCAAAGGTGCAAATCCTGAATTGGAATACTTGGACGTGCCTTGATTCTCATCATTCCCTATTTCCTCTAAAAGATTCGTCTATGATCATTCAAAGAATTATATCAATATTCAATCAACTAATTTTCTTTCTTTGTATTCGTCCAAGCATTAAATTGGTGCATATGAGTGTCGCTTTCACTCAAGACTCATGTCTATGCTCCCTAAATAAAACCAAATCATCATACTAGATAGAGATTAGAAAGAGAGACATAAAAGAAACAAACAAACTGAGACATAGGTGGGGTTTTTGATCCAATAAGAAAAGAAATCACAAGTTCTTATTTCTCTTCTATACGGCTAAGCGTAAGGTTCAAATCAAGTTGATTTAAATAGAAGGGTAAATAAAGAAAACAAAAGAAAGGAAGGACGAGTCTTGATAAGTCCATAAAGTTCTTGAAAGAACCCACAACCTAATTTTTCGTAAGGTAGAAAACTGAAATAATATGCTCACTAGCCTCAAGTATTCGGCTACATGAGGTTTATATAGTGTGAAAGCCCTCATTCCATAAGAAGAAAACTAGAAGCTAAAATGTGAATAAATAAATACAGAAAGATGAATAAACAAAAGTCATATCAAGAACTAGAGAGGAGTTGACTAGTAAAGAACTCTCACAGTCCTAAATTTTAATAGCCAACTTAACGAAAATAAGAGGAAATTCACGTGGGCATACATAATAACACTCAGACCCAAATTACTTTATTATATGCATTCCAAACATCAACATTCTCACATTCCTGCTTGTATTATGCTAGGATTAATTGAAAACAACATGATTTCTCCTTTATGAGCATGAATTTACATCTTATCCTACTTCATCATCAAGCTAAGCCCTAATGCCACTAGTCCAACTAGTCAATTGCATTCCCATGATTTCTTACGCCAATCCTTGTGTCATCAGGAATCCTTGTACCTAGAGGAACAAGGAATGATGGAGATCCTAGTGGAGCAAATCCTGAATTGGAATATTTAAGCGTGCCTCGATTCTCATCATTCCCTTATTCCTTCAAATGATTTGTCTTAAATCATATAGAGAATGATATCAATACTCGATCAACTAATATTCTTTCTTCGCATTCATCCATTCATTGGATTGGTGCCTAAGATTGTCGCTTCCATGTGCTTTCACTGAATAGTCATGTTTATGCTCCCTAAATAAAACCATACCATCATACTAAACAAAGGGGAATAAAAGAAACCAATATAATGCAAACATAGGTAGGATTTCAGATTCGATAAGGAAAGAAACTAAAAATTCTTTGTTCTCTTCCATATGACTAAGTATAAGAATCAAATAAAATTGTTATAAACACAAGGGTAGACAAAGAACACAAAAGGAAGTACATGAGCAATAAGTCTATGTCCACTAGTGCAAGTCTTGAGAAGTCTACAAAGTTCTTTAAAGAATCCATAACTTTATTTCCCTTGAGGTAGAAAACTGAAATAATATGCTCACTAGCCTCAAGTATTTAGTTGCATGCAGTTGTTATAGTGCGAAAGCCCTTATTCTTTAAGAAGAAGAAGGTAGAAGCTAAATATGAATATATAATTAAAGAAAGATGAATAAATTAAAGTCAAAACAAGAACCAAAGAGTTGTTAACTAATCAACAACACTCGTAGTCCCAAGTTGTAAGAGCCACCTTAATAAAACCAATAAAAAGTCCGCATGGGCCTATATAATAACATCCAACCAAACTACTTCATTGTATTACATCAATCCTTATGTCATCACGAGTCCTCATGCCTAGAGAAATATGGAATCATGGAGACCCTAATGGTGCAAAATATTTGGTCGTGCCTCGATTCTCGTCATTCTCTTTTTCCTCCAAAAGATTCGTCTGTAATTATTTGGAGAATGATATCAATACTTGATCAACTAACTTTGTTTCTTTGAATTTGTCCAAGCATTGGATCAGTGCCTATAATTGCTCCTTTCGTTCATTTTCACTTAACACTCGTGTTTAAGCTCTATAAATAAAATCAAACCATCGTACTATACATAGATTAGAAAGGGAGGAACAAAAGAGACGAACAAAATGATTGCATAAATAGGATTTTAGATCCGATAAGGAAAGAAATTAAAAGTTTTTTTTCCTCTTCCATCAGCTCAGCAGCAATAGACCTAGATGGTGACTCGAACGAAGATGACTGTTTTGGAATTTTCAAGCCCATCAAATGACACCTCTGTAAAGCCCTTGAGTTGAAAACCAGAAATGGTAGCCCAAAATATTTATGTAATGGGCCAAATGCGCAATATAAAAAAAAAAGAGTCATTTAAAAAGAAAAAGAAAGAAGACAAAAGACTCTTTAAAAAAGCAAAAGATTCTTTTCCAAAGCGTGGCAGACAACTTCTGCAAAAGGAGTGGAACATCTTACTCCATTATCAAAAGATTACAAAAAGAAGTGGAGCCCCTTATTCCACTAAGAAGAGCATCCAAAGCTTCAAGACCTCTATAAATAGAGGAGTTTCCCAAAGAAGAGAGCAGAATGCTCTAGCAAACTCAGTTTGATTTTGAAATTGATCTTGGCTAGGCTTTGAGATTTGGTAGGGTTTGAAGATTGGATTTTTGAGCTTTTCTGATTGGCTTATCTCTTTCAGATGTTCAGTGTTGGGGATTGGAAAGGTGAAGACTATAGGAGGTTTTTGGATCTGGCTTTCTATCCTAACAAGCTGCTTCCCTATTGTGTTAAGATAGGTATTCGAGAAATTATTCTGCTGAACAATATTCTTGACATTCTTCTCAACATCTTCTCCTATCAATTTGTAAGGTGTAGCCTCTATTTCATTCTCTTTGTAAGAAATGGTTATTTTCCTAAGGGGAGGATGTTCAGACTGGATGGTTTGGTTTTTCCCGACCTTCCACTTCGAGGTCTTGTTTCTTATAGTAACAGGACTGATAAGCTTTTCTTTGAAAGGGTAAATAATACTATTTTCTTTGCAATAAATCTGAAACGAATCAAAAAATTTGATTTGGACTTTGTTTTGAATGCAAAATTGATAGTATCTTTCTTGAATACTGTTTTTCTTGTAAAAAATTCTTAAAAAACCAAAGTTTTTTAGAATGGCTTTTCTTTGAATAGAAATCTTCATGTAAAAGCTTTTTATCGATTTGAAAATCTTTTAAAATCATGTTGATTTCTGCTTCTAGATTTTGTGTTATTGCAGATGGTGATGGTGAAGAGGGGGTAGAGATGATTTCTATATCCTCATCTTCTTTCTTTGGTTCATTGTAAATGGGTCTGGGGATATTGCTTTGGTAATCAACATTCTGTAGTATATTGTTTGAGCTTGGTATATCAGATGTTGAAAATCTGGGTTGTGCTTGAGATGGAGTTGGTTCTTTGTAAGGAGCATAAATAACAGAAGGTATTTTTGATACCCTTCCAATATCTATGGTCGATGTTGAAGAATCATCATCAGAAAATCTAGAAAAGGCTGATTTCCTGTTGAATGTAAGCTTTACTTTTCCATCTGGAAACTGGGTTATATTTTTGAGATTTGTATTTGGCTCTGTTTGATTTGGTGATTCAGGTTGGGTTGCACCTTTAAGGATCCATTCTTCCGGAATAGTGATATCTTTCCATTGAATGGTTTTTGGAATAGTTGCATTGGATTTGGAGAGATCTGTTTGTAGGAACAAGGTTTCTCCTTTTGGTGAATGGAGCTTGTGTTTTGAACCAAAAGCAGAAGTCATGGCTTTGTAATGTATTTTGAAAATCAATGCTATCAGAATAGATCCTTCAAGCATTTTATAATTATGTGTCTTTATTTGAAGAACAATGCTCTTTAAAACATTTTTATCATTTAATAAAATTATAATGTTTGGAAAACAATTGAAACAAAATAGATCAACAAGTTTCTGGTGTGCAGGATCCTCAGTCGAGGCAAGCACAGAGCATACGCTTGTTAAATCTTAAACAAAATGGAAGATAAGGAGATAAATTTTATTGATAGATACAAACTTTGAACAAATATACAAACTTTGAAATAAAAGCTTTAAAATGAAAGCTTTAGACAAAAAGAAATATAACTTACAAGAGGAGGAATTGAATATAAGAGGAAGGTGTTTCTCACTATCACTCTCACACTATACTCTCTCTTTTCTCACCATATTTCTCTTTTCTCTTTGTGACTTGAAGAATACAAGAGGTTCTTTGTATTTTAAAGAGTCTTTTAAAGAGATAAGCCACCTCCTATAGTCTTTTGTCTTCTTTTTTAAAGAGTCTTTTGTCTGCCATCTAGGTCTATTGCTGCTGAGCTGGTGCTAGAAGAGGAAGATAAAGCTTTTGTTTTTCCTTTGGAAGAGGCGGTTTCCGACAATTGTTTGATCAACTGTAAGAAATCTTATTCTGTCTGAGCCGCCGCTAGCTTTGGAATAATGAAGGACTTATGTGCCAAGAAAGTGGTATGTTCTTTCGGAGGTGGCAAGAAGCTATTTTTTGAAAGGAAATTTTGTACCAACTTTAGTGATAATTTTTCTTGGTGGTTAAATTTGTCCCACCATTTAACTTTGAACCTTCGGGCAAGGATGATTTCTCCATTTGCTGCTTGATTGAAATGAAAATACCATACACATACCCAGGGGAGAAAAAAGTTTGAACAAAATAGAAGTAACGGGAGAAAACGTCTTTCTATTTTGTTTGATTTATAGTGGGCTTTGAAAAGGTTAAACAGAGGTAGAACTTCTAGAATTATGGTCTCAGGAACATTGTCATAAAAATTGCACAATTGTTTAAACCAATAGGGGATCTTTGAAGTTTGGATTAAGCTTGTATCGAAGTAGAAAAGCCAGGAATGGCTTTGTCCTTCGTTTTGAAGAAGAAAGGTATTAAACCAAGCTTGTTGGTAATCCCAATAGTTGAAAGAAGTGTTTAGGGTTGATGGGTAGGTTCTTTGCAGGGAAGATGGAAAAGATCTTGATGAGTGTAAATGCATTCCCCAATCTGTAGGGTGGAGGAATCTTTGTATGGTGCATGTGGAATATACGGGGTCTTTATGGTCTTTGTGTTTTTTGAAGTGTTTGAACTTTGCAGAACCAGTTACCTCAAGGATAGACTAGTAGTAGGATTGAGGTTTTGATATATTCCAGGGCTTGAAATACCATCCTAGAGGGAAAATCTTTGAAATCAGTTTTGAGGGGCTTTCTGTACAGAATCCTTCCTCAATAGTCAAAATGCTTTGAAAATTTTGCTTTTCTATATACTCGTTGGATTTGAAAAGTTTCGTTTGTGACAAAACTATTTCTTGAGAGTTGGGCTTTGAAATACTTTGAGAGCTTTGAGATAGGTTTTGAGGGAAAATTTCTATCTCGGGTTTTGAAAAAGGGATAGAAAGTATACCTTTACCCTTGTTGGAGGAGGAGGAAGTCTTTGAAGAGGATGTGTTTGGAGAAACTTCGGGGTGAAGTTGTATCAATTGCTTTGAATATTCTTCGACCCTATTTAGAAATTCAGGATCTTGCTGTGCAAACCACTCCTGAATTTGCAATTGTTGTTTGGTCGGATCTTCCTTGGTTTTGTCAATTTCTTCCTGGATGATTTCCGTCCAGGTTCTGATGGGCTTTGAAGAAGAAGGCAAAATTTCCTTCTTTGGACTTTGGACAGGCTTTGAACTTGCTGTCGACTTTTCTTCTTTTGCTTTTGATTTTCTTGGCATTTTCACTCCTGTTTTTGAAGGAACTCTCTGGTTAGAAAGTCTGGAATTGAATTTGAATCTCCTCTTATGTATTCGATTTCAAAATCAAAAACAGAAAGAATGGCTTGCCATATGGCAAAAATCTGTTTTGAAGCTATGTTTTGAACATCTTTTTGTAAAACTTCTTTAGCAGATTTACAATAATTTTTAGTTTAAAAGATCGCTTTGAAATTTTGAAATGCACAATCGATAGTTTGAATAGTTTTTTTATGTATCATTCCAATGTGCATAAGTAAACTGGACAATACATTCTTTGTTGTTTTGGACTTGCTTAAGAATCCCACCATATCTTAGATTTGATGCATCAGTTTCAACAATTTTGAATGCAGATGGATCAGCTAGGTGTAAACATGGTATTTCAGAAACTTGCTTTTTAATGCTTTCGACAATCTTTATATGCTCATTGGTCCATGCAGGGGGGTTTTTCTTTAACCTATCATGGAGGGGCTTTGCTAGACAGTTCAAATTTGGATAAAAATCCATCACATAATTTAAACTACCAAGGATTCTTTGTAATTGTGTTTTTTCCAAAATTTTGTCTAGAAATTTTGAAGTAAAGGCTAGAGACCTTTCAATTGGAGTGATAGTTCCCCGGGAGATATAGTGACGAAGAAACCTAATTTTTGTTTGGAATAAAGATATCTTGGATTTTGAAACCACTAAACCATTTTTCTTAACAACATAGAAAAATGTCTCCAAGTGTTTGAAATGTTGCTCTAGAGAATTTGAAAATATCAACACATCATCAATATAGACAATGCAAAACTTTGAATAAGGATTGAAAATGGCATTCATGACTTTTTGAAATTCAAAAGGAGCATTTTTTAATCTGACGGGCATTATATTCCATTCGTACTGGCCAAATGGAACTGTAAAAGCAGTTTTGTACCTGTCTTTTTCTTGTAAAAAATTCTTAAAAAACCAAAGTCTTTTAGAATGGCTTTTCTTTGAATAGGAATCTTCATGTAAAAGGTTTTTATCGATTTGAATTTCTTTTGAAATCATGTTGATTTCTGCTTCTAGATTTTGTGTTATTGCAAATGGTGATGGTGAAGAGGGGGTAGAGACGATTTCTATATCCTCATCTTCTTTCTTTGGTTCATTGTAGACGGGTCTGGGGATATTGCTTTGGTAATCAACATTCTGTAGTATATTGTTTGAGCTTGGTATATCAGATGTTGAAAATCTGGGTTGTGTTTGAAATGGAGTTGGTTCTTTGTAAGGAGCATAAATAACAGAAGGTATTTTTGATACCCTTCCAATATCTATGGTCGATGTTGAAGAATCATCATCATAAAATCTAGAAGAGGTTGATTTCCTGTTGAATGTAAGCTTTACTTTTCCATCTGGAAACTGGGTTATGTTTCTGAGATTTGTATTTGGCTCTGTTTGCTTTGGTGATTCAGGTTAGGTTGCACCTTCAAGGATCCATTCTTCCGGAAGAGTGATATCTTTCCATTGAATGGTTTTTGGAATATTTGCATTGGATTTGGAGAGATCTGTTTGTAGGAACAAGGTTTCTCCTTTTGGTGAATGGAGCTTGTGTTTTGAACCAAAAGCAGAAATCATGGCTTTGTAATGTATTTTGAAAATCAATGCTATCGGAATAGATCCTTCAAGCATTTTATAATTATGTGTCTTTATTTGAAGAACAATGCTTTTTAAAACATTTTTATGATTTAATGAAATTATAATGTTTGGAAAACAATTGAAAGAAATTGGTCCTTTATTGAGGCTTGACTCAACAGTACCTAACAAAGAATCATAAAAATTTATAAACCTAGCATCTCTAAGGACTGCTAAGATGGAAGTATCTAAACCTTCTCTGGTAAGGGGCTTTATTCCTACCTGGATAAGGCCTATATGGACATACTTGTAGTCTTTTTCTTTATGCTTCTAGAGGGTCTTTGGATTTAAAAGATAAATTTCTTCAAAAGGCTTTGAAATCTGAATATCTCTTTCTTCAGTTTTGATAGTAAAATCAGTTTTGAAGAGAGGAAACTTTGAAAACTCATAAATTTGTTTATTTTGAACCTTGGGTATTTTCCAATCGTCAATATGCTTTGAAAAATCTTCAATAGTGATTTCTTCACTATTTACTAAACCTTTATACCTTGAAGACTCAGAGGTAGAAGAGTTTGAGAAAGAAGAAGATCTACAGAAAAAAAGTTCTAAATTCATTTTAAAATAAACCAAGATAACTTTGTACATAAACATGAACCAAGCCACCAGTTTTACTGCCCTTACACCAGACGGGACTTACTACTGTGCATAAATGAACAATGTTTGTTTATCAGTGATATGATGCAGATTAAAATGAGTTTAAGATCTTCTTTATGCAAATGATGTTTCTTTCCCGGAACCCAATTGGCTCTGATACCAAGATAGAGAAACAAAATAGATCAACAAGTTTCTGGTATGCAGGATCCTCAATCGAGGCAAGCACAGAGCATACATTTGTTAAATCTTAAACAAAATGGAAGATAAGAAGATAAATTTTATTGATATATATATATATAGCCCTCAATCTCCCTAAAAATATTCCAATTCACCAAATGATCATCTATACTTGATTTAATATCATGCATGAGATGAATGATAACATGACAGCATGTTTGTTTTTTTAGGTAGCTTACAGGTACTAAATTTAAAACTACACCAGAAATTATATATAAATAATAAAAATCTCATCTTTTCCAGAATCTACTTACATCTATTTATAAACTGTATCAATAAGAATTACCTCAAAATCATTTATATAAAGAAAGTTATGATAAGTTTAGTACAATTGCTCCAATTCTCGTTTCAGCAGAGTAGTAAAAAGTTGTCTCTTAAATGATCAACCAAATTGATTAATTTTCTCATAAAGTCTTGTAGGATTATAGATAAAATTTTGAAGTTTCTATAGACACTAAATTCACTAAATGTGGACTTATATAACTCAAGTTATAGTCAAAATTCTGAAACTATTTTACATAGGTCAAAAATCAGCAACATGCAAATATCTACAATTCATGTAATCAAACATCAAATGATATGTTTCTCCATAAATCAAATCAAGTTTTTTCTAAATTACCCAAAAACCTAACTTAATCACTCAAATAGATAGTTAAAGATAAACTCACCTCTATTAATTTTCTTGCTCTTCAAGTAAATCTATCAACAATGAAACTTTCTCAAAACCTTAATTATCTTCTCTATCAAAAGCTTCAAATGACGTTAAAGGAGTTTGAGAAAAAGGGAAAAAAAGAATAGAAAAAGAAAGGAAGAAAAGAAAATGAAATTGTGATGGTAGAGATTCCCCACTCACCTTTCATATTATTATTATTATTATTATTATTATTATAATTATTGCCACTTATCACTCTCTTTAAGGTGCCACTTGTCCTTATAACTTTCCTCCCCATACAACCCTTACTATAAATTCTATCAATCAATTAACCCCTCACTCAAACTTATACTACAAATAACTCTAACTATCCTTACAATATTGTCCTCACTTAATTGAAATACCCATAAACTCTACTACACTTATATATCCTTCTACCACTTAATATTGTGAAAGGTATTACACCAAATTATGAAGTAAATGACATGTTAAATGATATGCTAATGCATATTAATTATTATTTAAAATACGGTTGTGACAACAAATATCCATTGCCACGTATTGACAATCTATTTGATCAATTACAGGGAGCTCATGTATTTTCTAAGATTGATTTAAGATCTGGTATCTCCAATTGAAGATTAAGGAAGCAAATGTTCCTAAAATAGCATTTAGAACTCGATATGGCCATTATGAATTTTTAGTAATACCATTTGGGTTAACTAATACTCCAGCTGCATTCATGGAATTGATGAATAGGATATTCAAGCCTTATTTAGACAATTTTATAATTTTGTTTATAAATGACATTCTGGTGTATTCATGATCAAAGGAGAAACATGCAAAGCACTTGAGGATTGTATTACAAACATTAAGAGATAGGCAATTGTATGCCTAGTTGAGCAAGTGTGGGTTTTGGCTGGAGAAAGTGGTATTTTTAGGGCATATCATTTCATCCAAGGGAGTATATGTTGATCCGAAGAAAATTGAAGCTGATGCAAATCTAATAGTTTCTTAAGATGATTCAAGCATCTACTTATTAAATAATGAGGAAGTTACATTCCATATGAAGAGGCAGCATTAATTGCGAAAACTTATCAAATCTTTAATGTTACAAAAAGAATGTAAACGGTGGTTGTTACTTATAGCTTTTCATATACTATGTAATAAATTTATTTTATGAACACAAAAGTATAAAGGTTAAAAAAGACAGAGTACTTAGAAGGACAAAAATTGAAACAAAAAGAATTCGGTGCAAATAAGGAAAAAGTGAAGAAGATGAAAAACTTCAATAACACATAAAACACTAAGATAAGCAAACCTCAACTTGAAGCAAGCTCTGATACCAAATGATAGGAAATCATCATCTTAGCAACCATATACCCCAATAACTAATAAGTTATGATACATATGGAATGAAAGAAAATACCCTCCAATCAAGATGATTCCAAAACCCAAGGATCTCCTCAAGTGAAGTTAGGGAAAATTAGTTCCAACAATAAAACTTGCACTTGAATTCAATTCCAAACGCCACGAACCAGGTATGATTTGATAAGTTTTCGCAATTAATGTTGCCTCTTAATATGGAATGTAACCTCCTTATTATTTAATAAGTAGATGCTTGAATCATCTTAAGAAACTTATTGGATTTGCATCATTCTCCTCTTCTTCAAAAAGATTCATCCCTGAACCTTCAACCTTCATTAATTGGAATTATATTGCAAGTTTTTTCTTTTATATTATATGAATGCTCAAACACAAGAAGAACAAAGATGCAAAAGAAAGTATTTAACAATTAACCTAATGACATAAAAGAAAAAAAAAGAAAAATACATAAAACGAGAACGCGAAATAACAAATATATGAAAAATAACTAAAATAAATGATAGATTAAAATCTTATTTAGCACTAGAGTTCTAATACCAAATGATAGGAACCTCACAGAGAAAAGTGAGATTAATGCTTAATGAGATTCTTTTGCCAAGGACCATTCTAAATCAGATTGTTAAAGTAAAATAATAAACCTTGACCCAAATGCTTATGAAAACATGAACCAATATTATTAAAATTTTGACCCATTACTTATAATGAAGTAAGAACCAATATTATTAAAATTCTTGACCCAATGTGTATGATATGCATGAACCAAAAGCTTAAAGAATGATATTGACGCCACACTCAAGAACGAGATGAGAAGGTGAGTGATAAGTCATGTTTAGAACGCCACAAGAGAATAATCTTGATAAGTTTAAAATGCCACAAGAAAAATAATCTTGATAAGTTCAAAATCTTAGAAAAAAAAAAGAGATTTAACCCTTACATTGCAAAGCTTATTGGATTTGCAACAAAAGCGATTATTAGTTGGAAACAACTTACCAATGTGCATAAGGTATGTAGTATTTTTAGGATTAGCAGGCTATTATAGGAGGTTGGTACAAAACTTCTCTATCATTACTTCACCTTTGATAAATTTATTGAGGAAGAATGTGAAGTTTGTTTGGAATAAGAATGCCAAGGTAGTTTTAATGAACTCAAGGCATGCTTAACTTCAACACCAGTGTTGACACTACTAATGACAGGGCAGGAATATGTTGTGTACAATGATATGTCCAAAAATGGTTTAGGTTGTGTATTGTTGCAACAAGACAAGGTTATAGCATATGCATCTGGTTATTAAGATCACATGAGATGAATTATCTACACATGACCTTGAATTAGCAACAGTTGTCTTTGCTTTGAAGATTTGGAGGCATTATTTGTATGGTGAGTAGTGCAAGATTTTCACAAACCACAAGAGTTTGAAATACCTATTAAGACAAAAGGAGTTGAATTTGAGGCAAAGGAGATGGGTTAAGTTATTAACGGATTACGATTGCACCATTGAGTATCACTAGAGAAAGCTAATATGGTAGCAAATGCACTTAGCAGGAAGTCCTTAGGTAACCTATCTTATATTCATACTATGAAAATTCCATTGTTACTTGAGTTGAGGGCATTAAATGTAGAGATAGCTTAGGGCAAGAATGGAGCATTGCTAGCCACTTTGAAGGTTCGACCAGTGCTAATTATAGAATCAAAGAGGCACAAGGTCAAATGAGCAATTGGTGAAAATCAAAGAACAAGTCCAACAAAGTAACAAGGTAGACTTTATGATCTCAGAGAATGGTATTTTGCTTCATAGGGGTAGATTGTATGTACCTAATGATATTTTAAAAAGTAATGTTGGTAATTTAAAGTAACAAGGGCGATAATGGAGGAAGCACATAATTCAGCATATGCATGCATCCAGGGAGCACTAAAATGTACCATAACTTAAAGGATAATTATTGGCGGTGAGGGGTGAAGAAGAATATTACAGAGTTTGTGAAAAAATGTGGTGTACGAACAAGTTAAAGCAGAACACCAACATCTAGTAGGAACATTGCAACCTCTTCCTATTCCTGAATGGAACTGGGAGCATATTACTATGGGTTTTGTGATAGGATTGCCTAGGACCAAACAGGGACATGATCGTATTTGAATGATTATGGATAGATTGACCAAGTCAGCACAGTTTTTGCCTATAAAGGTGAATTACTCATTGGATAAACTTGCTGAAACTTACATTCACGAGGTAGTTAGATTGCATGGTGTTCCTTTTTCTATTGTATCAGATAGGGATCCAAGGTTTAAAACTAGGTTTTAGCATAGTTTGCAACATGCTTTGCGAACTAAGTTGAGATTTAGTACAACCTTTCATCCTTAGACAGATGGTCAGTCAGAGAGAATAATTTAAACACTATAAGACATGCTTTGAATTGGTGTGATGGAATTTTAGGGTAGTTGGGTTAGATATATGCCATTAATGGAGTTTGCCTACAACAACAGTTTTCATTTGAGCTTAAGGATGGCACCTTATGAAGCATTATATGTAGGAAGTGCAAGACTCCGATTTGTTGGGTTGAAGTTGGGAACAGGCAGTTAATTGGTCAAAAAATTATACAGATGACAATTGAGAAGATTCAATTAATCCAGGATCGACTAAAAGAAGCTCAGGATAGACAAAAGAGTTATGCAGACTTAGAAAGGGTACTGATTGAATATAATATGGGTGAAAAAGTTTTTCTTAAGATTTCACCATGAAAAGGAGTACTACAGTTTGGTAAAAGAGAGAAATTGAGCCCTAGGTACATTGGTCCATTTGAGGTGATTGAAAGGGTTAGTCCAGTAGCTTATAGATTGGCTTTACCTCCAAAATTATCTCAAATTCATGATGTTTTCCACGCAATATTATTTCTCCCTTACGCACATGGATTTACAACTCATGCTGGTTGATCATCAAGTCACGCCCCAACACCACCGATCAAGCTTGTCAATTGCACTCCCATGATTCCTTAATGAAAACAAGGGAAAATTCGAGTGGGCGTACCGAATAACACTTCGACCTAATTTACTTTATTATATGCCTTCCAAACATCAAAACATTCTCATTCCTCCTTGGATTAATTGAAAGAATATGATTTATCCCTTACACGTGTGTATTTACATATCGTCTTACTTGATCATCAAGCTAAGCCCGAATGCCACCGGTCAACTTGTCAATTGTACTCCCATGATTCCTTACACCAATCCTTATGTCATCAGCAATCCTAGTGGATAGAGTAACAAGGAATGATGGATATCCTAATAATGCATATCCTGAATCGAAATATTTATGAGTGTCTCTATTCTCATCATTCCCTCTTTCCTCTAAGAGATTCGTCCACGATCATTCCAACAATGATATCAATACTCGATCAACTAATTTTCCTTCTTCGCATTCGTCCAAGCATTGGATTGATGCTTATGATTGCCGTTTCCACGAGCTTTCACTCAGCACTTATGTCTATGCCCCCCCAATAAAACCAAACCATAATACTAGACATAGATTAAAAAGAAAGACACAAAATAAACAAATAAAATCAAAACATAGGTATGGTTTTAGATACGATAAGGAAAAAAACCACAAGTTCTTTATTCTCTTTCATACGGCTTAGCGTAAGGATCAAATCGAATTGATTTAAATATAAAGGTAGACAAAGAACACAAAATAAAGGAAAGACATGAGCGATAAGTCTATGTTCGCTAGCACAAGTGTTCATAAGTCCATAAGGTTCTTAAAAGAAGCCATAACTTGATTTTTCACAAGGTAGAAAACTGATATAATATTCTTACTAGCCTCAAGTATTTGGTTGCATGCAGTTCTTATTGTGCGAATGCCTCATTCTACTAAAAGAAGAAACTAGAATCTAAGTATGAAAAAATAAAAAAAGAAAGATGAATAAACTAAGGTCAAATCAAGAACTAGAGAGGAGTTGATTGGTAACAACTCTCGTAGTCCTAAATCTTATGAGCCAGCTTAAATGAAAAAATAAGAAGAAATTCGCATGGGCCTACCTAATAATACTCCTATCCAAATTACTTCATTATATGCATCCCAACATGAAATTGCTCGTATTCGAGTGAGGTTTTGTTTTGATCTTTATATTGCAGATTTGAATCATGTCCTAGAGTAAGGATAAAAGGATCTCAGATGATAAGCCGCGAGAGCTGGATCTAAACTCTATATGAAATCCATTCAAGGGACCTTAGGACGCCTAACTCTAAGGTTTGACAACATGGATGAAACACTTGAGCGAGTGGAGTCCAATTCTCAAAGAGGACAGCCTAGGCGCTTCAACAGCAATCAAAGCAGGCCAAGGCATACGGATCATGATGATTACTATGAAGATGACTATGAAGAGAAGGAGCGAGGTTCCAACTTGGATTGGCACAGATTTGGGAGAGGTTGTGGAGGACGACATGAAAGAGGACCTAGAAGGCAAGATGGAAGCTTGGGGAATATGAAAATAAAAATCCCTTCATCTCAAGGCAAGAATGACTCGGTGCTTTATTTTGGATGGCAAAAGAAGGTTGAGCTAGCATTTGATTGCCATGATTATTCTGAAGAGAAGAAGGTGAAGCTAGCTGCGGTTGAGTTCATTGATTACGCCATGGTTTGGTAGGACCAACTGTGCTTTCAAGGCGATGGAATGGTGAAGGGTCGATTTCCACATGGGAGGAGATGAAAAAGGTCATGAAAAAGAGGTTTGTTCCTCCTCAGTATTATAGAGAGAATTGTATAATAAATTACAAAGTCTTGTGCAAGGATCTAAGAGTGTGGCAAGCTACCATAAAAAGATGGAGATAGCCATGATAAGTGTTAATGTGGAAGAGGATAGAGAGGCTACCATGGTGATGTGTGCTACTCGTGTTAGCTACAATCTAAGGCAGTGTACCTATCGATGCAGTCTAGCATTAATGGCGAGTATCAAGGTCGTATTCCTCGGGAAAGCGAAAGCCCAGAGTTACTTCTTTGTTCTTTGTTATATTAACCTAAAATGGATGATGAATAAATTCTAAACTAACTATTAACTACGAGCTAAGTTCTAAGGGAGATGCAGGAGTAATTGATAAGTGAAATAATCAAGACAAGAAGACAAACCCAAAGGGAATCTAAACTAGTTGGCATCCGAACAAAAGATAAAGGATCATTGAGTCTAATTATGCTACCCGTGGACGAATTCTTAACCGAATTCGGTTTCTCTCTCGAGATAACCGAATTCCTAAACCTAATAACCTAAAGTTGGAATCTCTTCCTAACGATTGATTCTTAAATTAGCATTAAGCTTTAATCCGCCTCTATTAAGCTTTGTTAATTCTTAATCCGGCTAGTTAATTATCCTTATCTCTAAGCGATTATTAACCAGTTCTTGTTATTCAAAGTTCCAATTGCCAAACGGATTTCTCAATCTCATAAAGCAATCTAAACATCACAATTCACAACGTCTCATGAATAATGCATAATCTTATTCATACTGAAAATAACAAGAATACAAAACCAACTCAAACAATCCAACAATATAATATCAAGCCAACATAGTAAAGAAATCCCAATGGATTAAATCAGTCTAGCTAAACATGTTCATGTTTAAAACAATCTAGGAAATCAATTACAATGAAAGAATAATGAAAATAAAACATGTACACCCTTTTCTCTCGAATTGGATGAGCGACTCCAAATCCGGATCTACACTTTGATTAATCTCCCAAACTGCCTCTTGAATTGCTCCACTACTGTTTTGCACTCGGAATCTTACGATTCCGGGATTCTTACTCACTGCAACTCTCTCTCGCACTAAGTATTGTGCAGAAACCGAACCAGCCACTAGGGCTCAATGTCACTATTTTCTCCTCTCCTTTTTTAAGAAAAACTCATTTTTTCTTATATATTTAACTTCGACACGGTAGTGTTCAAGGCGTCTTTGGTCAAGTCTAGCCGTCTTTGAAATGGATCTCACCAAGTAGGGTTTCACCACGGTCGTGTTCCTCCCCGTGTTGGCCACCACGGCCGTGTGCCAATTTCAAGAATCAAAGCCAATGGTTGAGCACGGCCAGAGTCCAGGCCGTGCTCAATGTATGCATTGCGGGCTCTTGTCTGATCTTGATGAATTCTCGTCCGTTTCCGCACGTATTGATCTATAATTGCTTAAACAACGATGATGGTCCTATAAATGTTCCTGAAATGCAAAAGAACCTAAAACACGGGTGATCTGGGAATAAAAGCACAATAATTGCTAAGAACATACGCAATAATATGCAAGCAAATATGTGTAAAACTATGCTTATCAAATTACCCCACACTTAAGCTATTGCTTGTCCTCAAGCAATTAACAACTCACCTCATAAACTACAGTTAGCAATTCCTTTCAGTTTATGCCCCTAGTCCACAACAGAGAGTATTCAACACATCTCAAAGGATACTCAATCATAAATCAAATTACAAATCATTAACAAAGAATGGAAATAATATTAATGCATGAGTAACTTAAATGACAACTCAACACCAACATCATGAACCAATGCCTCACAGGGATCACTCAAGTCGCTCAAAGTGTATATTAGGTAAATAACAAATCCCTCAAAGCAAATGCACAAGACCCGCTCACCATAAGCTTGCTCATAAATCATATCTTGATCGTGAATAAGTAAATACCAAAATCAAAGGGTCTTTACCAAGGTTGAAATGGGGCTAAGGTAAAGGTACGGAGATTTGGATAGAAGTGTGAAAGTCTTTGGAATTCGTGCGATAAACAATAGTATATGCTCAAAGGATTAAATGCCTAAGATCACAAAAGAATCATTCACTAAAATCCCTACTTCATAGAATAACGCTCGCGAAATGCTCTAAATCCAATAAAAGATAAATAATTAAAGAGATTTGTTCATTATTTTTTTTTCTTCTTCTTCTTCTTTTTTTCTCTTTTTTCTTTTTTTTTTTTTTTTTAAAGAAATGAACTAGCGACTTATTAGCGTAGCATACAACTCGAATAAACATAAAGAATAACAAATACAAATTGGATCAAGGGGAGCATTTAAAATATCAAAAGATTTAGTGAATTTACCAAAATAGCAACTAGCATTTTAATCCCACATAAAGTCGAACATATCACGGAAAGAAATTCCGAGCATAAGGGTAAAGGAAAGATAAATGTAAAGAATGGTATAATTGAAGTGTATAGGTGTAGATTATGAAGAAAAGGTTAAGGCTCAAAATTGGCTAACTAATGGAAACATAAGGTGGTAGGCTTTTGGTCAAATGCTGGGGAATCCTAAATCGCCCAAATCATCTCATGGTATTCACAATATTCATGTAACTTCAACACGCATTACAAAGCAAGTTCTAGAAGCAAAGTTAAGTACAATGCACACTCAAACAAGAAATATAAAGAGCATAAGCATAATGAATGCTCAACTGGCTCAAAATCTCACTTTTAGGTGTGGTATTAGGTGCAGTTGGTTCGTAACATCATTAATTGAATCATTATTTAAGAAACACATGCATATGATATTATCAACGTTCTAAGTTAAAATTCGACAATTCGAAAACAATTAAATAACACCGGTTTAACCCGGCAGGGGTTGATGTGTAAAACACCATAAATTGTTTTCCAAGGACAATGAACAACAAAGAAAAGTAACTACAATTCTATAAATCAAGTCATCAATCAGCTCAAAATTAGCATACTCAAGTGCATAAAAACACAATGTCCTAACATCTCCTAAAAATACACAACACCTAGCCATAGCAATTAAAAATCATATGAGAGATTAGGGTTTACCCATAAGCACCCCACACTTAAAGAACACACTGTCCTCAGTGTAAAATGTTATGGATACCCCGCATGGAATGCTCAACTAAGAGAACAAAAGCAATACAATCCAAGTGCATGACATGTATGAAAAATAAAGTAAATAAATACGGAAAATAAAAAGATCTAGGGGCGCACGATCATCCATCGAGGCCGATGTTGTGGAAATTCGATTGCCTCCTCGGTAGAATCCGAAAATAATAAAATAAAGAAATAAAATCAAAACTGAAAATATGAAAACTAAAACTAATAAAATGTTTCCAAAACAAAAGGTTAAAAAAAAATAGAAATTAAAGATAAAAATTGGGGTGCCTCCCAAAAGCGCTTCTTTTTATGTGATGAGTCTTCTTAAATTTGGACTCATGGTGAAAGGCAAATGGGCGTGATCGACGACCATCCATCCTTCTTCCAAGCAAATGGCTTCAAGTATCCGCTTAGAGGGATAATCGTCAATGTCCTCTTCCGACTATCAAGCAAGTTTGCCGATTATGATGGGCAAGACTACGCTCCTCGTATAATTGCATGTAGTCATGATGCTCTAGGGGCTCTTCCAATTTGAAAGTCGGAGTTTCAACAATTGGAAGGATCGATGGTTGGGCAATCTCTTGAGTGTCGATGGTTTTCTTGATCCCCGGCTTGGTTCACTTGCTAGGAGAAACTCGAGCTCCTCCAAGACTTCTTCATTGGACAACTCGTGCTCATCTTCCATCATCGAGGGGACTTGTGGAAAATCTACCAACAATTCCTCTAACTACAACTTAGCATCATCAACTGTACATTCCAGTTGGTAGTCTTTCAGAGGGATCATGTTTGCCTCTTCCTTTTCTAGTTCTATCTTCATGTTCAAAGAGTCGTCCTGCACATAAGCATCATTGTCAAACATAATAGATAAACCAGAAAAATTCTCACCTGAGCATAAAAGTGATGGCTCAAATGTTCCTCGGATTCAGTACGTTTGATGGAGTTTCCAATTGCTCTGCCGCTAGTAATCGAAAGATCAAGCCTACTTGATGCTCTATGTTCTTAATCGAGGCTTGTTGATCTTCAAGTATCCTCTCTGTTTGTTGGAATCATCATCAAGACTTGTAATGAACCTCATCATCGGCTCTCCGACACTAACTCTTCATCTTGAGTTGAAGGTGCAACATTAAATTTCTTGATGTAGTTGCTGAATTCCTAGTGGTTCTTGGCCATCTAAGCTCCATCCAAAGGGTGAATGAGTGCTCCACTCTTGATTGTAGGTGCTTCCATATGAGTCATTTGGCCAACTTCCGTATAATTCACATTCACGATTATAAGAACAATGAGCAACATCACTATACAATGGACAATCATTACACACATGTAAACCACAACAAAATTCACAAAAGACTTGAGATAAAAGGATAGGAGAAGAGAGTTGATCGATAGCCCTGCAAAACGATTCCACTCGAGCATCTAAAGATGCACGGGCATCCCAATTTTTAGCACTCTCTTGGTTCCTAATCCCATTTTCCAATGCGGCACACAAAGAGTTTGAGTTTAGCATTGAACCTTCTTATCATTCACTATCTGAATCATAAACTTAAGCTAAATAAATATATACAAATAAAATAAAATAAATAAACAAATAAAAAATAAAAATCATAAAATAATAAGAAAGAAAAAAAAATGGCTAAATTAACAAATAGCAAATTTCACTCTAGTTTTCAAACAATTCCCCGGCAACGGCGCCAAAAACTTGATGTGTGCTACTCGTGTTAGCTACAATCTAAGGCAGTGTACCTATCGATGCAGTCTAGCACTAATGGCGAGTATCAAGGTCGTATTCCTCGGGAAAGCGAAAGCCCAGAGTTACTTCTTTGTTCTTTGTTATATTAACCTAAAATGGATGATGAATAAATTCTAAACTAACTATTAACTACGAGCTAAGTTCTAAGGGAGATGCAGGAGTAATTGATAAGTGAAATAATCAAGACAAGAAGACAAACCCAAAGGGAATCTAAACTAGTTGGCATCCGAACAAAAGATAAAGGATCGGTGAGTCTAATTATGCTACCCAGTGGGCGAATTCTTAGAATTGGTTTCTCTCGAGATAACCGAATTCCTAAACCTAATAACCTAAAGTTGGAATCTCTTCCTAACGATTGATTCTTAAATTAGCATTAAGCTTTAATCCGCCTCTATTAAGCTTTGTTAATTCTTAATCCGGCTAGTTAATTATCCTTATCTCTAGCGATTATTAACTAGTTCTTGTTATTCAAAGTTCCAATTGCCAAACGGATTTCTCAATCTCATAAAGCAATCTAAACATCACAATTCACAACGCGTCTCATGAATAATGCATAATCTTATTCATACCGAAATAAGAAGAATACAAAACCAACTCAAACAATCCAACAATATAATATCAAGCCAACATAGTAAAGAAATCCCAATGGATTAAATCAGTCTAGCTAAACATGTTCATGTTTAAAACAATCTAGGAAATCAATTACAATGAAAGAATAATGAAAATAAAACATGTACACCCTTTTCTCTCGAATTGGATGAACAGCTCCAAATCTGGATCTACACTTTGATTAATCTCCCAAACTGCCTCTTGAATTGCTCCACTCTGTTTTGCACTCGGAATCTTACGATTCGGGATTCTACTCACCGCAACTCTCTCTGCACTCGGTGTTGTGCGAAACCGAACCAGCCACTAGGGCTCAATGTCACTCTTTTCTCCTCTCCTTTTTTAAGAAAAACTCATTTTTTCTTATATATTTAACTCAGCACGGCCAAAGTCTAGGCCGTGCTGAAACTGTGGATCTCACCAAGTAGGGTTTCACCACGGCCGTGTTCCAGGCCGTGGTGGCTACGGAAACCGTGCCCAAAGTGCCAATTTCAAGAATCAAAGCCAATGGTTGAGCACGGCCAGAGTCCAGGCCGTGCTCAATGTATGCATTGCGGGCTCTTGTCCGATCTTGATGAATTCTCGTCCGTTTCCGCACGTATTGATCTATAATTGCTTAAACAACGATGATGGTCCTATAAATGTTCCTGAAATGCAAAAGAACATAAAACACGGGTGATCTGGGAATAAAAGCACAATAATTGCAAATATGTGTAAAACTATGCTTATCACATGGCTCGGTTGTTATGGTTTAAACTAAAATATTGCTGATGTGATTGTATTGCACCATCATGTGGAACTTGAAGATATGGTACATATGCCTATTAAAGTGGAGAGGCAACTCAAGAATCGAAGCAACTCCAATAGATTCAACTCAACTTTTACATCCATATGGAAACCGAATCAGAAGAACAAAGAAGTCAAAGAAAGGCCAAGATATGTAAACTAAAGGATTCAAAGGAGTTCACTATGAAAGCTCCCAACAAGGCCGAGACACCTAATTCAAGGACAAGGGACATCAAATGCTTTCGGTGCTTGGGGTTAGGACATATAGTTTCTCAATGTCCTAACAAAAGAGCTTTGATCTTGAAGGATGATGGTAGCGTGGAGACTTGAGGGTTGATCTGATATTAAGATGCCCAAAAGTGGAGAGATGTTGGTGGCACGAAGAGTCTTGAGTGCACATGCCAAAGTAGATGAGGTACAACATGATAATATTTTTCATACTAGATGCCATCTAAATAACAAAGTATGTAGTATAATTATTGATGAGGTAGTTGTACAAATGTTGTTAGTGTTGAGTTAGTTGAAAAGCTTGGCTTGTCTACTTTAGCTCATCCTAGACCTTACAAATTATAATGGCTAAATGATTGAGGGGAGATTAAGGTGACTAAATAGGTTTTACTGTCTTTCTCTATCAGGCGTTATAAGGATGATGTCTTATGTGATGTCGTACCCATGCATGCAGGTCATCTTCTTTTAGGGCGTCCTTGGTAATATGATAGGAGAGTAGTTCATGATGGATACACTAATCATTATTCTTTTATAATGAATGGAAGACCTATTACTCTTGTTCCTTTGACACCTAAAGAGGTGTATGATGATCAAATGCACATGAAAAATGAGAGGAAAAAAGAAAAGAAATAATCAAAAGTGAAGAAAGTGAGAAGGCCGAAAGTTTAAAAATAAACAAAAAAGAGTATGAGTGAAAAGGCAGGCTCGGCCAAGAGTGAGAAGAAAGAGGGTATGCATATGAGTGAAAATAAAGAGAGAAAAGTAAGCTTTTATTTGAGGGAGAGTGAGATTAAGAGGGCTTTTTATTCTAGTCAGCCTATTGAGGTGCATCATTTTATACATCTTTATATGCCCAATTGTTTATATTTTTTTGCATAGTTATCTTATTTTATGCCAGAATCACCTATGTTTTGGTTCCTTTCACGTTTCAGGTCATTATCGAGGAACATTATCAGTAACCGAGGGAAATACGTGCAATTACGGACCAGAATTCGTCATAATTGAGCAAGGACTAGCATTCCAAGGATGAGCACGACGAGAGTCCAGGCCGTGCTGAACCATCAATACTTGACCTTCAAGAGTGCCATTTTGGCATGATTTCTGAAGCCACCATGGCCTCTACCATTGCCAGTGGTGGCTCAGCACTAGCGAGGTTACGGCTAGGAAAAAGCCACAAGTTGCGGGATGCGGAGGTCCAGCACGGCCTGGACTCCACTCGTGCTAATTAGTACGGGCTTGACCACGGCCGTGCTGAGAGATTTATATAGGCAAATACGATTTGTTGAATGAGGGTTCGATTTTCTGACTTGATTTCACATATACAAGCATAAGCTATCTTTTCCTAACTTTAATACTCGACCTTAGAAGACCATTTCATCTATTGAAGGAAGGATTACATTGGTTTTAACATCAAATTGAAGATCAAGAGGAGATTTGGGGCATTCAAGAGGCAAATTAGGGTTCATCATTCTGAATTGGAAATTTAGGGTTTTTCATCCAACTTGAAGAAGAAGGGTGTACATGCCTTCAATTTACTTTTTTGAATTTGTACTTTATTTTTTGTTGCTTATTAGTATGAGTAACTAAATTTGTCAAACCCATTGGGGTTCCTATGTTGTTGGATTGATTTTAATGCTTATGAGATTTTGATTGTCAATGCTTGTCTCTTCTTGCTTTTGTTATTAATGAGAAATCACATTATTCATGAGATGTTGTGAGTTGTGGTATTTAGATTGCTTTATGTAATTGAGAAATTCATTTAGTAATTGGAAATTTGAATAGCAAGAACTGGTTAATGATCACTTAGAAATAAGGGTAATTGACTAGCCGGAATAAGAATTAACAAAGCTTAATAGAGGCGGGTTAAAACTTAATGCTAATTTAATAGTCGATCGTTAGGAAGAGATTCCAACTTTAACTTATTAAGTTTAGGAATTCGGTTATCTCGAGAGGGAAACCGAATTCAGTTAAAAATTCATCCACGGGTAATTGCAACTGGTAATCAATATAATCTCTATCTTCACTAAAATCCAACTAGCTTAGGTCCCCTTGGGTTTGCTTTTTCCTTCGATTATTTCCCTAAATCCTTTCAGACTATCTGACACTTAGTTAACCGCTTGTTTATATTTAATCATAGCATAATAACTTCATCAATTTTGTTAAGGTTAGATAATATTAGATGCTGCAGTAGTTCTAGGATCACCCTTTCCCGAGAATACAACCTAGATACTCACCATTTGTGCTACTCTGTATCGATAGGTTCACTACCTTAAATTTTAGCTACACAAATAGCTTATCTCCTGTGGTTGTACATTTATACACGAAGGCCTTTTTAAGCACTAACAATCTTGATTCTTCCCAACCTAGTCCTATTCTTTCCTTGTTACAAGAATTTGGTGATGTGTTTCCCAAAGATGTGCCTAATGGTTTACCACCTATTAGGGGAATTGAGCACCAAATTGACTTTGTACCTAGAGCTTAATGTCATGACCCGATCTGTAGGCCCGTGACCGACACTAGGGAATGGTTAGGTTTAAGGCCACCAAATCCCATAGGAAAAAATTCAATCAATCAAAATAAAATATTTAACAAATAAACCCTAGTGCTAGACTCCTAGAATTGACTGTCTAAGAATTTCAACTCGGATAAATTCTACTAAAAATTTGGCAGAACCTCCCCTAAATATGGACGTCTAACCCCCGTATAACGGGTCCAGGACCTGCCAGAAATACTTCTAATTTTCAACAATTAATTAAAGGGAGTCGGGCCACCAAGACTTCATTATTTTTCCGACTCTACCACACATCAAAAATTACAATTATTGGCAAACGGTCCGACATACTAATTATATCGACAAACAATCCTCACATAATTTTTTTGGTGCTCAACACAATAATTAATCATATAATGTTTCTCAACAAACTCTAAGATTAACGGGCTAGAGAATTACCGAGACGCTTGATCACTCGGTCAACTCGCCTCCAGCTGTCGGAGTCTGATCGACGATCCGAGCATGCGTACGGACTCGAGACAACGCGCTGATGATTATTCTAGCTCCCAATCCTCCTTTTCGACCCCCGATCATCTGGAGATATCTACAGATGATCTCGACCGTTGATTTTCAAACGGAGTTCGATCGCTGCAAAACTGGTGCCATTGGAAAGCATGAGCTAAGGGGAGTCCAGATATGCCTTCTGATCGGCCAAAGCTCACCCGAGACAGTCGAAAAAGCCTAAAATTCTGGTTGCCATCACTTCATCGGAACTCCTTCCTCCAGCCACCATTGCCGACACCGCTACTCCCAAAAGAAAGCCCTCAACTCACCGATCATTCTAAAACCAACCTCGCCACCATTGGACGCTAGAAACGCCACGCACGGCGGCTAGGGAAGCTACGGCTGCCCTTCTCCTTTTCGCGCCTACCATCACCGTCCGCTGTCGCCACCAGCACCAATGAGCTCATAAAAGATAACAACATCCCTTGCCGTCGCCACCGCACCTGATCGAGCATCCATCGTCGCCCGCCAATGAAGCCAACGAAGCTTCCTCCTTCTTCCTCCTCTCCTTCGATCTCCTTCTCTTTTATTTCTTTCTCTTATTACCAGTTGGTCCTCCAACTTTTCTTCTACACCATTTAGTCCCTCATCTTTTTAATTACTAACAATTTCTCCCTGCAAAATTTCCGTTTAACCCTCCAATGTTTCTTTAGCTCTTCAATTAAGCCCTTAACTACTTAATTTGGGCCAAATTACAATTATAAAAAATATTGAATTACTTATCTATCCTTGCTTTTAAAGCTAAAATTACTAAAATGCCCCTACCGACATATTTAATTATAAAAATACCAACCATGAAAATTCTCATTTAAACCCCATATTAATGAAATTATACTTTTAGCCCTTACTCCAAAATTAATTGTCAAATTAATCCTAACACTTAATTAACTTAAATAATCAATTTGCTAACTATTTTTTAATTTATTCCAACATCATTTGCTAATTTAAATTTCTCATTCCCCAATAAATTCTTTTATAAAAATATTATTTACTAATTCTTTTATAACTTTCAAATATAGAATTTAATTCATATATTCATATGGAGAGAAAACTAAGTGACTAAAAATATAATTTATTTTCCAAGGAATTTACTTAATTAATTTCTTGAAAATCAAACTAATCAGATATAGAAAAATAACTTCCTCATTTTTATCTAGGATTGAAATTCTATTTTAAATCATCCCAATTCAATTACTCAAAATAAAGCTAAATTAAATTAAAGAAAAACTCATTATTAGTTATTACTAATATTATTATTATTATTATTAAAATTTGTTTTTTGAGTATTACACTTCAATTCCAAATAGACCAGCCTATAGGAGCAATCCCGAGGAGATGAAGGAACTTGAAAGACAAGTTTAGGAGTTAATGACCAAGGGGCACGTGAGGGGGAGCATGAGTCCATGTTGTGGTTCCTGTGATGCTAGTACCTAAGAAGGATGGATCTTGGTGAGTGTGTGTTGATTTCTAAGCTATCAACAATATCACTATAAAGTATATATATCTCATTCTTAGACTAGATGACATGTTAGATGAATTTCATGGATTTTGTATGTTTTCTAAGATGGACTTAAAGGGTGGATATCATCAAATCCGCATAAGGGAAGGGGACGAATGGAAAATGGCATTCAAAATAAAATATGGGTTATATGCGTGGTTCGTTATGCCTTTTGAATTAACTAATGCACCTAGTACATTCGTGCACTTTTATTGGAAAATTTGTTGTTGTTTATTTTGATGATATTTTGGTTTATAGTCGCACTTTGTATGAACATGTTGAACATTTGCGACTTGTTTTGGATGTTTTAAGAGTTGAAAAGCTCTATGCCAAATCTCAAAAAGTGTACCTTTTGCGCAGATAAACTTGTGTTTCTTGGTTGTATTGTTACTACTAAAGGGATTGAGGTTGATGAGGAAAAGGTGAAAGCCATCAAGGAATGGCCGACACCTAAGGGAGTTAGGGATGTGAGGAGTTTCCATGGTTTCACTAGTTTCTACAGGAGATTTGTTAAGAATTTGAGTACACTAGCTGCCCCTCTCACTAAAGTTATCAAACAAAGTGTTAGGTTTAAGTGGGGTGATAAGCATGAAAATGCTTTTCATTTTATTAAGGATAAGTTGTCTTCTGCACCTGTTCTTGCTTTACCTAACTTTACAAAAACTTTTGAGATTGAATGTGATGCTTCAGGAATAGGTATTGGAGTTATTCTTATGTAGGAAAAGAGGCCAATCGCTTTCTATAGCGAAAAGCTTAATGGGGCATCCTTGAATTACCCTACACATGACAAGGAGCTTTATGCTTTGGTGCGCGCCTTAGAGACTTGGCAACATTATTTATGGCCTAAAGAGTTTATGATTCATATGGATCATGAATCTTTGAAGCATCTTAATAGGCAACACAAGCTAAATAGGCAACATGCTAAGTGGGTTAAATTCATCGAAATGTTTCCTTATATGATCAAGTAGCCACATTGTAGATGCTTTATCATGCAGATATGCACTACTTTCTACTTTAGATGCAAAATTTCTAGGATTTGAATACATTAAAGATTTGTATATTAATGATGCTGATTTTGTTAATGTGTTCAATGCTTGTGAGAAAGTAGCTTTTGGGAAGTTCTATAGGCATGATGGTTTTTGTTTAAAGAAAACAAACTATATGCACTTAATTCTTCTTTGCGTGAGTTGCTTGTGAAAGAAGCCCATGGGGGTAGGTTGATGGGGCATTTTGGGATAGCTATGAATTATGATATTTTAATTGAACACTTCTTTTGGCCTAATATGCAACATGATGTTATGCGTGTTTGTGAAAGATGTGTTACATGTAAACAAGCTAAATCTAAAGTTAAGCCTTATGGTTTGTATACTCCTTTGCTATCCCTGGTGAACCTTAAGTTGATATTCCTATAGACTTTATATTAGGTTTGCCTAGGATAAAAAGGGGTAAGGATTCTATATATGTGGTTGTTGATAGGTCTTCTAAGATGGCACATTTAATACCATGTCATATAACCGATGATGCATCACATATAGCTGATTTGCTCTTTAAGGAAATTGTGCGCGTACATGGCATGCCTATAACTATTGTGAGGGATAGGGATACAAAGTTCTTGAGTTAATTTTGGAAGACCTTGTGGTGTAAATTAAGTACTAAACTTTTATTTTCTACTACTTTTCACCCACAAGCTGATGGTCAAATAGAAGTAGTAAATAGGACTTTATCTACTTTGTTAGGTGCCATTATTCAAAAGAATCTTAAACCATGGGAAGATTGTTTGCCACATATTGAGTTTGCATATAATAGAAGTGTCCATTCAGCCATTAATTTTTCACCCTTTGAAATTATGTGTGGTTTTAATCCATTTACTCCTTTGGATTTATCTCCTTTACCACTTGATAAGCGTATTGATTTTGATGGAAAGAAAAGGGTAGATTTTGTGCATGATTTACATGCTAAGGTGCAATTCAACATTGAGAAAAGAACCGAACAATATGTTAATCAAGCCAATAAGGGCCGAAAAAGGTGGTCTTTGAGCCTAAAGATTGGGTTTGGGTGCATATGAGAAAGGAAAGTTTTCCTGTCTAGCGGCGGTCCAAGTTGCTTCCAATGGGAGATGGTCATTTTCAAGTGATTGAATGAATTAATGATAACGCCTATAAACTTTAATGCGAATCAAGAGTCAAAGCCAAGTCATGATCCAACTTCAAGTCAATGCTTGAATTCTACTCCAAGTCCAATTACAAGTTCAAAGGATCTGTTAATCATCAAAGGAGGTCCAATTATAAGAGCTAGGGCTAAGAGGATGAAGGAGGCCTTAAATGGGCCCATTCAATAACCTCATCCAACATGTTAGGCCTTTAAAAAAGCTAGATCGGGCCAAAATATTCATAAGGAAAAAGGGGTGGGGTGAATTTCCTTGAAGAGGAAACCAAAAGAACGCGCCTAATGTTTGTTGCTTAACCAAAGAGCATGCCAACTTTAAAGAGGAAACAATAAGGCAGTCATATATCTTGTTATTTAGGAAATAATCTTGATTTATTTAGTCATGTCTTTATTGATTATGATTGACTAAATCAATTAGGCTTCTTATTTTGTTATTTTTGAAGTCTTATATTATTTCCTTTTAGAATAGGTATTATTATTTTCTAATTAAGCATAGTTCCTTATTTTGTTTATTTAGAAAAACTTCTATTTAGCATACACTTTGGTTAAATCCTATTTAGTTTATTTTCTTTATGCAAATAGAAAATTAGGGTAATGTCTTTGTCTATTTAAATCATATATAGCTGAATGACAAAAGGTAATGAATATTTTTAGTTAAACATATTTGTCGGAATTATTCTTGCTTGGGTTTTTGGAAGAACTTCTAACTTATCAAGAACTTGTTCTTATGGCGTTCAACATCGGCTTATCACTCACCTTCTACCTTTCTTGAGTCTGGTGTCAACAATCTTTCTTATACCAAAGTTCAAGATACAAGTTATCTTTAAGTCAAGGTTATCAAAGTTCAGATTTAGCTTTCTTGGGAATCTTATTCCCATTCCGTGTGTTGGGTCTTGTCACAAGTTGCTAAGTTTCACATTAAGCTTGACTTACCTGGTGACTATAATGTAAGTGCTTCTCTTAATGTTACTGATTTATCTTCTTTTTATATAGGTGAAGATTCAAGGATGAATCCTTTTGAGGAGGAAGAGAATGATGCAAATCACATTACCAAGCTTTAAGACTCAAGTCATGATCCTTTATACATTCAAGGTGGGCCAATTATAAGATCTAAGGCCAAACGCATGAAGGAAGCTCTTAATGGACTCATTCAAGAGATTTAGGCCAAGGATATATTGACCCATGGAGAGTTAGATTTAATTCAGGCTCCTAGTATTGTTAATTTAATTCAATATGATGGGCTTAATGAAACCAATCATCGCCGAATATATGTGTACAAGGGGGGGACCTTAATACTTAAAGAGGGAATAAGGGAAACACCACTTTAGCTTCCTATTTAGCTAAAAGGACCTACCAAATCAAATAGGAAGCATGGGAGCATATTTTAGCTTCCTCTTTTGCCAAATTGGAGTGTTTTTCATTAGGAAATAAGGAGGCAACCGCACACTTCATTATTTAGGAAGTTTTGCTTGATTGTTTAGTCAATTCTTATTTAGTAAAGAATAACTATTCCTTATTCTATTATTTAGGAAACTTTTATTTAGCATATCTTTTAGATAATTCCTAATTAGTTTATTTCCTTTATGCTATTTAGGAATTAGATTTATTTCCTTCACCATATAAACTAAATGTTACCATATTATTGAGGGTTAATGAATATTTTTGAGTTAAACATATTTGTGAGAATTATTCTTGCTTGGTTCTTTAGTAGAACTTCAAACTTATCAAGAACTTATTCTTGTAGTGTACAACATCGACTTATCACTCACCTTCTACTTTTCTTGAGTGTGGCATCAACAATCTTTCGTATACTAAGGTTCAAGATACAAGTTATCTTTGGCTCAAGATTATCAAAGTTCAGATTTAGCTTCCTTGGGATCTTATTCCAATTCTGCGTGTTAGGTCTTATCACAAGTTGCCAAGGTTCACATCACCGGTGAACTTGTCAATTGTGTTCCCATGATTCCTTACACCAATCCTTGTGTCATCAGTAGTTCTCATGTGTAGAGGAACAAGGACATGGAGATCCTAGTGATGCACATCCTGAATCGAAATATTTTGAAGTGCCTCGATTCTCGTCATTCCCTCTTTCCTCTAAAAGATTCATCCGCAATCATTCCAACAATTATATCAATACTCGATCAACTAATTTTCCTTCTTCGCATTTGTCCAAGCATTCGATCGATGCCTATGATTGCCGCTTCCACGTGATTTCACTCAACACTCGTGTATATGCTTTCCAAATAAAACCAAACCAACATACTAGACAGAGATTAAAAAGAAATACATAAAAGAAACAAACAAAATCAGAACATAGATAGGGTTTTCCATCCGATAAGGAAAAAAATCACAAGTTCTTTGTTCTCTTCCATACAGCTAAGCATAATGATCAAATCCAATTAATTTAAACATAGGGGTAGACAAAGAACATAAAAGAAAGGAAGCACGTGAGCGGTATGTCTATGTTCACTAGCACGAGTGTTCATAAGTCCATAAGGTTCTTGAAAGAAGCTGTTAAAGAACCTTCAAGAATAGAACCCATGAACTCTAATCCTTTTGAACCCGTGAATCACTAACTTGAATAGCCAAAAGATAAACTTTAAATTAAACCGTAGGATCATCTAATCAGATTATAAGATGATTAAAAATTAGAACCTAAAGAAAACTAAGTCCCTTAAACCCTAATCCTAAGTACACCATAAGGATAGATCAACTCCTTGATAAGTAAGTTTTGCATTCAAACATAAACACAAGATACCAGCAATTTTGGCTTGAAAGAAAGTAGAAGCTTTAATTAATCATAATTTGAAAAAGGCATACGAATTTGACTTGTTTTAAAGACATATCAAAGTCCTAAGAAGAATAGAACTCTTACTTAACTAATATGATCTAATATGAGTTTTCTTATAAGCTTAGGAAACTCTAACATCTAATCAAATAGGATACTAAGAGCTAAACAAAGCCTTCGTAAACTTGGATTTGAAGAACATTAAACCAAGCCCATTTAGCCTTCATAGACTTGGAATTTAAGAATATTAAACATAGCCCATTCTTTATGAATTTCATTTGGGCGGAATTCTATTGGACTTCCATTGTTGGCCCGCTCTTGCATATAGCAATTTAAGGACTCTTGAAGCTTCTTGGCCCTTGACCTTGTAATTGAACCTTGTGGAAAACTTATTATACTCAAATCAGCAATATTAAATGTGCCACTCACATTATACTTACCTGGTAAATCAATTTTGTAAGCATTATCGTTGATCTTCTCAAGCCGTTGAAACGATCCCTCACCCTTTAGCTTTGACTTCCATTGATTTGAGAACCTTTCCTTACGAAAATGCACCCAAACCCAATTACCAGGTTGGAACACCATCCACCTTCTTCCTTTGTTAACCCTTTCAGCTACTCTAGTATTTTGCTTCTCAGTCCTCTCTTTAACTTGTTCATGTAGTCTTTTAACCAAATCTGCCTTAGAAGAATCATCAACACTAATAAGCTTATTAAGAGGCAAAGGAATTAAATCAATAGGAGTCAATGGTTCAAAAACCATAAACAATTTTAAATAGAGAACAATGTATAGTGCTATAGACAACCCTATTGTATTCAAACTCGACATATGGCAAAAGATCCTTCCAAGATTTTGATTTCTAAAAATTAAAGAACAAAGCAATTGAACCAAAGTTCTATTTACCACTTCAGTTTGTCCATCTATTTGTGGATGGCAAGTAGTAGAAAATAATAATTTAGTGCCTAACTTACCCTATAAAACACGTCAAAAATGACTTAAAATTTAATATCCCTATCACTTACAATGGTTCTTGGAACTCTGCAATCGCACAACTTCCCTAAGAAATAATTCATCAATATAAGTAGCATCATCGATTTTATGGCATGGTATAAAGTGGGTCATCTTACTGAATCGATCCACAATAACAAATATATTATCTCAGCCCTTCCTAGTCCTAAGCAATCTAAGTACAAAATCCATAGATAAATCATCAGGAATAAGTAAAGGAGTACATAACCCATGGGGTTGCAATTTAGACTTAGCCTTTTGATATACTATTTGTGTAGCTAAAATCTAAGGCAGTGAACCTATCGATGCAGACTAGCACAAATGGTGAGTATCAAGGTCGTATTCTCGGGAAAGGGTGATCCTAGACCTACTGCAGCGTCTCATGTTATCTAACCTAAACAAAATCGATGAAGTATTATGCTATGATTAAATATGAACAAACAATTAATTAAGTTTCAAATAATCTGAAAGGATTTAGGAAAACTCTCGAAGGAAAAAGCAAACCCTAGGGGACCTAAGCTAGTTGGATTTTAGTGAAGATAGAGATTATATTAATTATCAATTGCAATTACCCGTGGATGAATTCTTAACTGAATTCGGTCTCCCTCTCGAGATAACCAAATTCCTAAACCTAATAACCTAAAGTTGGAATCTCTTCCTAACGATCGATTATTCGATTAGCATTAAGGTTTAACCCGCGTCTATTAAGCTTTGTTAATTCTTAATCTGGCTAGTCAATTACCCTTATCTCTAAGTGATTATTAACCAGTTCTTGCTATTTAAATTTCCAATTACTAAATGAATTTCTCAATTACATGAAGCAATCTGAATACCATAACTCACAATGTCTCATGAATAAAGTGATTTCTCATTAATAATGAAAGCAAGAAGAGACAAGCATTGATAATCAAAATATCATAAACATTAAAATCAATCCAATAACATAAGAACCCTAATGGGTTTGACAAATTTAGTTACTCATACTAATAAGCAACACAAAGTAAAGAATAGATTCAGAAAAGTAAATTAAAGGCATGTACACCCTTCTTCTTCAAGTTGGATGAGAAACCCTAAATTCCCAATTCAGAATAGTAAACCTTAATTTGCCTCTTGAATGCTCCCAAATCTTGTCTTGATCTTCAATTTGATGTTAAAACAGTTGTAATCCTTCCTTCAATAGATGAAATGATCTTCTAAGGTCGAGTATTGAAGTTTGGAAGAAGATGGTCTAAGCTTGTATATGTGAAATGAAGTCAGAAAATCGAACCCTAATTCAGCAAATAGTTTTTGCCTATATAATTCCTTCAGCACGGCCGTGGTCAAGCCCAGGCTGATCAGCACTGGAGGAGTCCAGGCCATGCTGGATCTCCACATTCCGCAACTCGCGATTTCTTCCAGGCCTTGCCCTAGTCGGTGCTAAGCTACCACGAGCCGTTGTGGCTTCGAAAACCGTGCCAAAATGGCACTCTTGAAGGGCAACTATTTGATGGTTCAGCACGGCCGGAGTCCAGCCCGTGCTCAACCTTGGAATGCAAGTCCTTACTTAATTTAATGGATTCTGGTCCGTAATTACGTGTATTTCCCTCGATTATTGATAATGTCCCTCGATAATGACCTGAAACGTGAAAAGAACTAAAACACAGGTGATTCTGGCATAAAACGAGATAACTGTGCACAAAAATGTAAACAATTGGGCATGTAAGCATGCATAAAATGATGCATATCAAATCACTCCACACTTAAGCTTTTGCTTGTCCTCAAGCAATCAATAACTCAATACATGCACAAGCAACAATCACCCCTCAAAATCCATGCTAAAGTTCACAACTCAACCTTATTCAACATATAAAGAATGAAATTCAAGTAACTAACAAGTTATACACCTTTAAGGAAGAACTATAATAATACCATCTCGAAGCACAACTTATATAATAATTCAGCATTAAAGACTAAGAACCATTGCCTCACAGGAATCTCTCAAATCACTCACAGTGTTTACAAGTAAATAAGAAAATTCCCTCAATGCAGCTGCACAAAACCTGTTTACCATAAGCTTGCTCATAAATCTCATCTTCGTTACCGCGAATAATTGAATACCAAAATCAAAGGGTCTTTTCAAGGGTTGAAATGTGACTGAGGTGAAGGTAAGAATATTTGGATAGAAGTGTAAAGTATACTGAAAAATCATGCACTTATTTCAAATGAATGCTTCAGGAACTGAGTGCTAAAACAACAAAAATACTCACTAGGCCTTATTTGAAGTAAAGGATGCTCACAAGAATTAAATTCAGAAGGGCTAAGAGTTAAGAAGTAAGTCATAAACTTTTTTTTTGTTTTTTTTTCTCTTTTTTTTTGATATATACTATGTATATATATTACAGCAGCTTATATAGGGGCTGATGTGGTTAGTGACATTATATAGGGGCTGATGTGGTTAGTGACATAAACAATAAGAATAGTTATCTAATTTGGATTGCAGGGAGCATCAAATAATGACTAAAAAGACTAAGTGAATTAAGAACAACGTTAGGCACTATGATCCCATAAATGAAGAAACATAACACATAATTACTCAGTATATAGGGTGAAAGGAAAAACAAATGTATAGAATGGTGTATGTGTAATGATTAGGTGTAAATTATGAAGAAAAGGTTAAGGCTTAAACTAGCTGACTAATGGAAATAGAGGGTAGGCTTTTGGCCAGATGTGGTGAAATCCTAAGTTGCCTAAATCATCTAATGGTATTAAAAAATTCATGTAACCGCAACAAGCATTACAGAGCAAGTTCTAGAAACGAAAGTAAGTACAACGCACACTCAAACAAGAAATCATGAGCATAATGTGCAATGGATGCTCAATTTTGGTTTAAAAACTCACTTTTGAAGTGGCTAAAATTTGCAATTGGTTCCCATATTTATCAATTGAATCATCACATAAATTGAATACGAGATGGACATAATCAAATTTCACAGTCAAGGGTTGTAAATTTGCAAGGAACTCAAGTAACACCAGTTTAACCTGGCCAAATTGACATATTGAATACAGTCAAATTACTTTCAAGAACAAAAGATAGAGAGGGACAATCAAGTACTAGTGTATGAATTAAGTCATTAATTACGAAAGAATAAACTAAACTTGAATTTCATGAAAACCCTAGGTCCTAACATCCTAAGAATAGTCCATTATCATTACCTTTAAACAATTAAGGGATATAGCCACAGATACCTACCCCACACTTGAGTATAACACTATCCACAGTGTTAGAAAAATTAAAACTGGGTATAGCACATAACTAGCACATTATAATCATTGAAGATCATACTAAGTGTACATATCAAGATGGCAATGCAAAGTGTTCTACTAAAATAAATTAACATGAAAGGAAAATGAAAGAAAATAACATAAAATTGAAAATGCAGAAAGAAAAGAAAAGAAAGTAAAATAAAATAAAGAAGGAAAATAAAAAGAAAAGGAAAAAGAAAAATAGCACAAATTTTTGTTTCGCTGCTAGTAGTCTGCCGAAGGCGCAGCCTCACTGGCTGGATCTGCTGGAGGATGTGGAGTAAGGGAAGTCGCTGAAGGAGGGGCTGGTGGTAGTGGCACAAGGTCCGTGAAGCATCCTGCTAGATTGAACTCCATATCATCGATGAACCGCTGATTTTGTGCTCCGGTCTCCACCATCTTTTTGATCTGGTCTGCCATTAGGACTGTCTGGGTGGCTTGCCTCTCAGCCCATGCATAAGCTGCTGGAGCATATCATTTAAACCTTAAAACTGTGTCCTAGTCTCCTCTTGAAACTGCCCAAACTCCTTTCTCTGCTGCGCAAACTCGGTATAGTGTTGCTGTTATAAATCGCAGACTCGATCTAATCGGTCAGCCAAAGCACTAATCTGAGCACTCGATATCTCTGCAAAATAAGAGGATGAGGCTCCAGATGTAGGCATAAACACTCTAGCTGGGTTAGGGATCCTAACATCTGGAATCCTAGCCGGATCTTGGGCTCCTCTAGTTGCTGCCTCTCTAGCCTCCTGGACTATTGCATTTACAAGCCTGTACTCTATGCCATGTGGGTGTCCAGTAGCTGTGATCATCTGCATGTTGATCGTCTGTCTGATCCCTAGTGGTGTCATATCACCAATCTATGAAAGCTCTGATAAACAATCGTCCAATACATCTAGTCTCTTGGCTAACCTAGTGACATATGAGCCAAAACAGCAGTGCATCTTCTTCTAGGCATCTACTATAAATGAACGGATTTGATGAGCCAACAAATATCCCAAGTTAAGCTTCTTGTGATGTTGCATAACCTAGAGGATGAAGATATTGGTCTATGTTACCGCTCCAAAACTATCTCCCTTGCCTGTAATCGTGTAAGCTAATAAAGTATGGAGATAGTGGAGATGATCCAGAAGGCTTGACCTGCTGGGTTAGTATGATTCCGGCCTGAATACCAATGAATCCCACATGGTGTCGTTTGAGATTGGGTTGATGTAGATGCATCCCTGACACTCTTCACCCGAGGTCTCCTGCTCAGTCCATAATCCCAAATGCATGCCGAATTGTGGATCTGACATTGAGAACTCCCTTCCCAAGTCAAGTAAAGCCGCATCGGTGATGCCAGGATCTCGTTGCTGAGAAAGAAGGTGCTGAGGAATTCAATTGTAAGCTCACGGTAGGTTGGCTCAATGATGTCAAAGAATCGTGCGTATGGCAGAGTTTGAAACAAGGCACGTACATCCTGAGCCAATCCCACTCTTTCCAGGGATACGAAGTCGATGCAACATCCGGCCATCACTTGCTTCCATCTCATGACTTGGAATCGGCTATTGTTATCTGCATTCAGAAATGTCCATATTGATGACGACCAGGTACGGGTGGATTTGTAGCTGGTGCTCTTTGTACTCAGACTAGTTGTTGTTTCGGTGGAGGTGCAGGTGCTAGTGCTGGTGCTAGTGCTGGTGCTGATGAAGGTGAAGTGGAGGAAGATGTTCCTTCGCCACGCGCCAGGCTGTTACACGGTTACATTGACATGATTGATCGAGGTCCCTCATATTGCCTAATGCAATGAATCATTAGTATTTGAACAAGAAATCAAGTTAATCATAAATTATACTGAAAAGTAAACAACATAACTGCTATAATTCGACTAACAGAAAACTTTAGACTTAACACTAAGACTAAAGCCCCAATCTCCTGCATAAAACTAATTCACAATTACATTCCAGCCTACTTTATCGTGCACCAAATAAAGCAAATTCGGTAGAACCTCCCCTAACATGTAAGTTCTACCTCAGATAATGTGTCCAGGACCTGCCAGAAACACTTCTAACTTTTAACAAGTAATTAAAGGGAGTCGGGCCACCAAGACTTCATTATTTTTTTCGACACCGCCACACATCACAAATCACAATTATTGGCAGACGGTCCGACATACTAATTATTTCGACAAACAATCCTCATATAATTTTTTTGGTGCTCAACACAATAATTAATCACATAATTTTTCTCAACAAATTCTAAAATCAATGGGCTAGAGAATTACCGAGACGCTTGATCACTCGATCGACTCACCTTCAGCCGCCGGAGTTTCATCGACGATCCGAGCGCGCTTATGGACTCGAGACAATGCGCTGATGATGATTCTAACTCCTGATCCTCTAATCCGACCCCGGATGATCCGGAGAAATTTACAGACGATCTCGACCGTTGATTTTCAAACGGAATCCGATCGCCGTGAAATTGATGCCATTGGAAAGCTTGAGCTGAGGGGAATTCGGATATGCCTTCTGATCGACCAAAGCTCACCAGAAAATGCCAGAAAAGCCTAAAATTCTGGCTGCCATCACTTGATCGAAAGTCCTTCCTCCGGCCACCATTGCCGACACTGCTACTCCCAAAAGAAAGCCCTCAACTCACTGGTCATTCTAAGACAAACCTCACTGCCATTAGATGCTGGAAACGCCCACGCACGGCGATAAGGGAAGCTATGGTTGCCCTTCTCCTTTCCGCGCCTGCCATCGCCGCCCGCTGCCGCCACCAGCACCAATGAGCTTGCCAACGACAACAATATCCCTAGTCGTCGCCGCCGCGCCTGATCGAGCATCCATCACTGCCTACCATTGAAGCCAACGAATCTTCCTCCTTGTTCCTCCTCTCCTTCGATCTCCTTCTCTTTTCTTTCTTTTTCTTATCGCCAAGTGGTCCTCTAACTTTTCTTCTTCACCATTTAGTACCTCATCTTTTTTAATTACTAACAATTTCTCCTTGCAAAATTTTCGTTTAACCCTCCAACTTTTCTTTAGCTTTTCGATTAAGCCCCTAACTACTTAAGTTGGGCCAAATTACAATTATAAAAAAATAGAGAATTACTTATTTACCCTTGCTTTTAAAGGTAAAATTACTAAAATGCCCTTACCAACATATTTAATTACAAGAATACTAACCATGAAAATTCTCATTTAAACTCCATATTAATGAAATTATACTTTTAGCCCTTACTCTAAAATTAATTGTCAAATTAATCCTAACAGTTAATTAACTTAAATAATCAATTTGCTAACTATTTTTCAATTTATCCTAACATCATTTGCTAATTAAAATTTGTCATTTCCAATAAATTCTTTTATAAAAATATTATTTACTAATTCTTTTATAACTTTCAAATATAGAATTTAATTCATATATTTATATGGAGAGAAAATTACGTGACCAAAAATATGATTTATTTCTTAAGGAATTTACTTAACTAATTTCTTGAAAATCAAACTAATCAGATATAGAAAAATAACTTCCTCATATTTATCTAGCATTGAAATTCTATTTTAAATCATCGTAATTCAATTACTCAAAATAAAGCTAAATTAAATTAAATAAAAACTCGTTATTAGTTATTACTAATATTATTATTATTATTATTAAAAAGAAAATTTCGGGTATTACACTTCAATTCCAAATAGACCAGCCTATAGGAGCAATCCTGAGGAGATGAAGGAACTTGAAAGCCAAGTTTAAGAGTTGTTGACCAAAGGGCACGTGAGGGGGAGCATGAGTCCATGTGCGGTTCCTGTGTTGCTAGTACCTAAGAATGACAGATCTTTGCGAGTGTGTGTTGATTGCCGAGCTACCAACAATATCACTGTAAAGTATAGAATCTCATTCCTAGACTAGATGACATGTTAGATGAATTTCATGGATCTTGTATGTTTTCTAAGATAGACTTAAAGAGTGGATATCATCAAATCTGCATGAGGGAAGGGGACGAATGGAAAACAACATTCAAAATAAAATATGGGTTATATGAGTGGTTAGTTATGCCTTTTGAATTAACTAATGCACCTAGTACATTCATGAGACATATGAACCATATTTTGTGCACTTTTATTTTTTAAAATGAGAAAACTACACCATAGTAGGGCTATATTTATTAATATGAAAAAACAACATTGTAAGAGAGGTATATTTGTGAGTATGAGAAAAGAACGCCATAGGAGTGGTATATTATAAAAATGACCCCATAAGAAGTGATATATTTTTTAGTATTAGGAAACAACCCCGTAAAAAGTGATATATTTGGTGAGTAATAGGAAACAATCCCAAAATAGGGGTATATTTATAGATATGAGAAAGCAACCTCGTAAGAAAGATATATATTTTAGTATGAGAAAACACACTTGAAAGAGGTAGTATAATTATGAGTATGAGAAAACAACATTGTAAGAGGGTAATATATATTTTAGTATGCGTAAACAACATGGTGAAAGGGGTATATTTGTGAGTCTGAGAGATGAACCTCGTAGAGGGGTATATTTGTGAATAACCAAATAAGAGCAGTATATTTTTTAGTATGAGAAGTAAACCCTGTAAGAGCCGATACCTTCATGAGTATGAAAAAACAACCTCATAGAGAGGTATATTTATAAATATGAGAAAACAACCCCATTATAGGGGTATATTTATGAGTATGAGAAAACAGCCTCGTAAGAGAGGTATATTTCAAAGTGTGAGAAAACAACCTCGTAAGAGGACTATGTTCATTAGTATGATGAAATAACACAATATGAGGGGTATATTTATAAATATGAAAAAAAACTTTGTATAAGAGGTATATTTATAAATATGAGAGAGCGACTCCGTAAGAGGAGTATATTTGTGAGTATAGGAAAACAACCATATAAGAGGGGTATTATTTATAAGTAATAAAAAATAATCGCATAAGAGGATTACATTTGTGAGTTTGAGAAATAACCCCGTAAAAAGTGATATGTTTGTGAATAATAGGAAACAACCCCGTAAATTGGTTATATTTGTAAATATAAGAAAACAACTCCGTAAGAAGATTATAGTTGAAAATATGAGAAAGCAACCCCGTAAGAGATGTGTATTTTTGAGTATGACAAAACACACCTGTAAGAGGTAGTATACCTCTGAGTATGAGAGAACAACACAATAAGACGGTTATATTTTTTAATATGTAAAAACAACATTATTCCTTATAAACACAGTAGTTCATATACAAACACTCGAAATAACACATATAGTTTACTCAAGTCTAGCCTATTTTTATTAAGCCCAGCCCATGCTATAATTTATTAATCTAATTTACTATTTAATTATGTACAAGACCCTAGTAGTCTAGCCCAATTATAAATTATATTTTACCAGGCTTTTAATCTTAGATGGACTACTTGTCATGATAAGGCCCAATTATGCGAACATAAATCTAATACGGCCCAACTGACCTAACTAAAAAATGGTAAAACCCATAAGATCTACATTGATTTTAGAATTTAAGCCCAATTACTATTGATTAGCCTAATGAACTACAATTTTCATGTTGGGTTTAATTTTAACCTAAAGTCTGTGTCTTATTTTAGTTAAGCAGTCATGTTACAGCTTTTTGACATGCATTAAACCAAAAGTAAACAAAAATAAATGTAGAAAGTAAATCTAACTTTTAAAAATTCGGCCTACAACTAAAAAGAGAGAAATAAAAGGCCTAAAACTAAATACAGTACATGAATAACTCAAGAAATACGTCAAGAATTCATAAAAATCCAAAAATTAGGCTTGAGGTGAGGTAAGCCGATCGGCTCTCGGGCTTCTCTAGGCTAATTTCTATAGTTCCTTTGCTAATCCCACGTCCCATAGCTAATTTCATATGCATAGAAGGTTAAAAAATTAATTAGAACATGAAAAAGACAAGATAAAATATATGAACATGTTGTCCCTTGGAACTAAGAATGGGAGACTGAATTAGTGACTCAAGTCATGGAATAAGAATATAGATAAGAAACACAAGATTTAAACATATTAAGAAAATAGGGAGTAGAAGGGATATAAAGATTAACACAAGGAAATTATAGTGGTTCGAAAACAATCCTCCCTACGTCCACTCCTTAATATTACACTTTACTATTCACTATAATCAATTTTTTATTACACCCTTGGATTTTGGTGAGTTCACCCAACAACTTAGTATTTATAAGGCTCACATTAAACCTTCCTTTAGTGTATCTCAATCTCACACTAAGTCCTTTAAACCCTTGAGTTTTAATAGAAACCCAACAACCAAATCCTGGAGTTTTGTTCCTAGGATCATATAACAACCCTTTAAGATTTTAGTTGAATAAAAAGATTCAACTTCATACACTTATAAAGGAAAAAAAATTAAATATAGAGAGTTGAGAAATAAATTTGTAAGAATTTGGAAACTTAAAAATTATCCAACCTATGTCTAAGTCTTTATAAGGGGTATTTATACACATAGTCTTTATGAGGGGTATTTATACACATATCAACCCCTTAAAGACATTACAAATGGCCTTGTATTCATTAGATGCAAAGTAAAGATGATTTGACAAAAACTAACTTTTTGCTAAAAGAGCACTCTCGGACTTAGAAAGCACCTTCGCACTTTCTCAATAAGATGTTAGAACTCTAATGACACCTGACACATGACATGGATTTATGAGATTATGCTGTAACAATCATTGACTCAACATTAAATGAAAATGCGACCTTCGCGCTTGAGAAGCGCCCTCGCAGTTGTATAAAGCACGCATAGAAGCGTGATCTTGCTTGAGCTCGCGATACTCTTTTTGCCAAAAAGCTATATTTCTCCTCAAAGAGAAGCCTCCATGCTTCTCAAAGAGAAAAATCTTTGACTGCTAGGTGTCAATGCATGATCGGGAGGCTTCTAAGTGCTCTATACACGTGAATGGTCAACTTGACTTTATGAAAAGCGCCCTAGTGCTTTATATGTCTCCAGCAATGCAACTCGATTTTGTCAAAGTATTTTTATCCAATGCTTAAGCCATTTCAATACTGTAGCATAGACACTCAATAGAGAGATTAATAACACTCAATTTGGGTATTGAGATTAAAATAGAGGTTAATTGACCCGTAGGTCAACAAGCTCCCCCTTTTTCATTTTGACAACTAAATTGACTAAAAAGATAAAATTTAGTGAATACAAATGCAATTAGATATAGAGAATAAGCCAAAAGATAAAATAAACACTCCCCCTCAACCTAAGATAGGGTCAAGAAAAGTCAATTAATTAACCTAAAAAGAACTAAGTCCTTTTTCTAAAAAAACTCCAAATATGAATTAATAATTTAGTTTCTTACCTATGTCTAAGATTGGTCTTTATCCTTTATATTAATCTTTCCCCTTAAGCTCATCTTAATCTTATATTCTTTTTAATACCCCCTCCCCCTTTGGCAATTATTAAATTCAATTGATTCTCTCCAAAATCTTTATTGTAACTTCCCTCCTTTGGCATATACAAAAAACTCTCCCCATTTGGTAAAAGTAAAAAAGGAAGCAAATAAAGAAAAATAAGTAATGAGGGAGAAAAAAACAAAAGGTCAAGTAAAGAGGATCAAGAAAGAAAATCAATAATGCAAGAGATTAAGACAAAGATAATATTTTTATTAATAATATAAATCAATAAATTATGCAAGAAAATATGAAGATGTTTATTAATAAAAAGCCGAAAAGAAATAAAATAAAGTGAAAAAAATCTAGTAGAATGTTTTGTTAAAAAAATTAATTTTTTTCACTTTCTTCTCCCTCCATTTGAGCCTTTTTCTTTGAAAGAAGCTGCACCATTAGTGATAGAGGTGGTTTCAAGTTTGTTTCATGTTCTTTAATACCTTCTCCTAAAAACTAAGAGAAGAACCTCTAACCTTATGAGTTGAGGGAGTAGGTTCACTAGGAGTCCTATAATCCTTCTTTCACCTACTCCTATCATCCACATACTCATAAATTAGAAGAGATAATTCCCCATCTATTTCCCATTTAAGGCTCAAACGGATCATCCTAGCATATTTGAGGAAGGGTAGCCTTGAGGAAATTAGTGTAATAGGTGAAGTAAGGTAGAATTTATTAAGAGGGGTGATAAGACTGAGGTGTTTGGATATTTAAATGATGAGAAGGAAGAACTCGTATGCATAAGAGAGTAACAATTAATCCTCAAAATAAACAATAAAATAACATATAACCATATAGATAAGCAAATAATCACAATAACAATTCAAGTATCATAGGAGTTAAATCACATAGTAGAACAAACTTCAATCAAGAGACTGAAGAATGAAATAAGGTGTATTGAGAACATAATTAGCCTAAAGGTGCTTCCATCAAGCATTCCTAATTCTCTTCTAATGAGATCTAATCTCGATGAACGCGACTATCCAATGCTTATTGCTTTATGCATTAATAAAAGAAAGGCAAAATAAAATTTAAAAGCAAATTCTTTGAGATCTAAAAATATAAGCATTTTCTCTTTCTTCTCTTTGCACTAGCTTTCTTGGACTCCATAGCTAGCTCTCGGGTCCTCTTTACCCTTGTACATCCAGGTATAATGGAAGTGTTGTCATGATTCAATTTGTAGGCCCGTGACCGGCACTAGGGAATGGGTAGGTATAAGGCTAATGAAACCCGTAGCAAGCCTGACTAATCACTAACTCACAAATTTCCATTAAACCCTCACAAAAATAAAATTATACTTTCAATCCTTATTCCAAAATAAATTTTCAATTTAGTCCTAACACACAATTAAATTAAATAATCAATTTCCAACTTAAAATTTAATACTACTAATCAATTATAATACCAATTTTCCCAAAATTCTTTTATAAACATCCTTTACAATTCTACCATAATTTTCCAATATATAATTTTACTTATATAAATATGCATTTGGAAAAAAATTTGAATAACCAAAATATAATCATTTCTCAAATAGTTTACTTAATTACTCCTTAAAAATCAAACTAATTGGATATGGAAAATAACTCATTTATTTATCTAACATGAACATTCAAAATTTGTATTTAAATCATTCCAATTAAATCGAATAAAAATAAAGCTAAAATTAACTTAAATAAAAACTCATTATTAAATATATAAAAAAAATTCCGGGTGTTACATCCCCCATCCTGCAATTTCTCTAAACCAAGCACGTTTAACTTTGGAGTTCCTACAACTCCATAGCCAAACAAGCAAAAGGCGCCTAATGTGGTTAGTTCCAAACTTTTATATATATGTTATTAACCATTCTCCATCCCATTTCGATGCACAAGTCGATTCGTTCATTGATATGTGCTACTTGTGTTAGCTACAATCTAAGGCAGTGTACCTATCGATGCAGTCTAGCACTAATGGGGAGTATCAAGGTCATATTCCTCGGGAAAGTGAAAGCCTAGAGTTACTCCTTTGTTCTTTGTTATATTAACCTAAAATGAGTGATGAATAATTTCTAAACTAACTAATAGCTACAAGTTAAGTTCTAAAGGACATGCAGGAGTAATTGATAACTAAAATAACCAAGACAAGAAAGCAAACCCAAAGGGAATCTAAACTAGTTGGCAATCAAACAAAAGATAAGGGATTGGTAAGTCTAATTATGCTACCCGTGGACAAATTCTTAACTGAACTCGGTTTCTCTCTCGAGATAACTGAATTCGTAAACCTAATAACCTAAAGTTGGAATCTCTTCCTAACGATTGATTCTTAAATTAGCATTAAGCTTTAATCCGCCTCTATTAAGCTTTATTAATTATTAATCTGGCTGGTTAATTATCCTTATCTCTGAGCGATTATTAACCAGTTCTTGCTATTCAAAATTCTAATTGCCAAATGGACTTCTCAATCACACAAAGCAATCTAAACACACAATTCACAACATCTCATGAGTAATGCATTATCTTATTAATACTGAAAGCAAGAAGAATACAAAACAAACCCAAACAATCCAACAATATAATACTAAGCCAACATAGTAAAGAAATCCCAATGGATTTAATCAATCTAGCTTATCATGTTCATTATTAAAATCCACAAGAATACAATTACAACAAAGAGTAAAGGTAGAGAGACCCAATTACACCCTTAGATGAGAGTAAACAGCCCCAATTCCTCTTGCTCGAATTGAATCGATTCTTGTTCCTCTTGGTCGATTTGAAAACTAATCAACAAACCTCGCCCAATCTTCAATCTTTGAAGGGAATCCGATTGAAACCTAGATCCAAGTCTCCTTTTCCCTTGGTTCCAGCTCAAAAAACCTTTAGAGAGAGAAATATTAGGGTTTGGGACGTTCTCCCCCTGCTCCCTTTTTTTTCTTTCCTCTCTTCTTTCTTTTAATTAATTCTCCCTGTCATTACCAACACGGCCGTGTTTAAGACCGTGTTCCCAGCACGGGCTGGTGTTTATGCCCGTGTTACTCTCTATGGCCGTGCTCCCTAAAAACTTCTTTTTCTTTGGTGTATGATGCACCCAACACGGCCGTGTTGGTGCCCGTGTTGGGGGCACGGCCAGTGTTGAAATCAACACGGCCATGTTCAGCTTCCTCATGCGCATACTTAGCTTGTTTCAGCAGCTTTGATGTCCAATTATGCTCCAATTCTTTCCTTTATCATTCTTTGACCTCTTTTGGACCTAATGCACACAAACAGACGCATAGGGTGAGTGTTGGGACCAATTCACATCCAAATGTCCATAAAATCAATCTTAAAAACTCCATTTAGATGTGTGTATTTTACGCACATCAAATAACTCCACACTTAGCTCATTGCTTGTCCTCAAGCATTTAAAAGTAAAATAAGGAAAATAAACCACTAAGGAACAATACTTAAACTGACAGACAAGCTAGAAAGCTCTTGCACATATCCTTAACAAGCGTAAGTCAAACAAAAAGAAACGAAGCAATCAATTCAAGTATCACAACTAAGATGCCAATAATTCGCAAAATACTGTCTCAACAAAATTATTCAGAACCAACTCCTCACCAGATTCACTCTAAGTCACTCAAAGCGTTTAAAGGATAGTGTTAAATCGCTCAATGCATCAAATGCTGCATTACTTACTACATGCTTGCTCTTAAATCCTACTCCTACCACTTATGGAGAGTCAACAAACATGTCAATAGGTCTTTATAAGGGTTGTAACGGGGATTAGGTAAGGGTAGGTAAATTTGGTCAGAGTTGAACCTATGGTGTTCTGCAATGAAATACATGACCTGCACACATGTCACAATGATCACAAGGGTTAAACAATGGACAGTAGTCCAAGGTGGGAAATAGGAATCAAGTCAAAATGTTTAGCTCACTTACTTTCTTTCTTTTCATCACCTTTCTCTCTTATTCTTCTATTTCTTTTTTTTCTTTTTTTTCTTCTTTTTCATAAGGGAAGAACATTCACATAATAGAGTGAATTTCTTTTGGATTGAAGAAAGCTGCTATAAGATTCTGTACTATTCCCAAGATAAAAATTCCGAATAAAAACAACTCATGTGCAGAATTATAACCCAAAGCAGAATAAAACTAAGTGGCAATGAAATATGATAAAAAAAATGGTGAAAGAGAGGGATATCTACAGAATCAATAAACGAATGAAGGCTATTTGGCTAGAATGAAAACCTAAGTGCCTCTATCATAACAAAGTGTTAAACTCTCCTTGTGGCACTCATAAGCATTACCGAGCAAGTTCTAAAAGTACAGACAGTAATTGGCACTCTCAACAAGAAATAAATACAAGCATATAAAGTGTATGCTTACAATTTAGGCTCAATTTCTCACAAGTGTGCTTTTGAGTAGGTTCCAAACAAAAATCATCAAAACAGAATTAAATAAACCAAAGCAATTTAGTGCAAAACTCAAACTAATTATCTTACATTCTTCCGTAAAACTCAACACTATCAGTTTTACCCGATCACATGGACATAAACAGGATTTCAAAAGCAAGTCAATAGTAAAGCATCGAAACAAAGTGAAAAATTTTCAAAATTTTACAAAAGAATTGCATAAAGAATAAACAAATAACTGAGATGGGATAAATATCACCCACCCTACACTTGAAGGACACACTGTCCCCAGTGTACAAAATATAAGAAATCAAAAAGGAAAAAGAACTAATACTGCCCCGACTATAGCTCCGGAGTGAAAAGAGGTGCATCAGCAAGTATATCAGGGAGTTGGCTAGTCTGTGGTAGAGGAGTGGCTGCAAATAATAAAATAAAGACTTAAAAACAAAACTGAAACAAAAATTAAATAAAATATGAAAACTAAAACTAATAAAATGTTTCAAGACAAAAAGTTAAAATATTAGAGATTAAAGATAAAAATTGGGGTGCCTCCCAAAAGCGCTTCTTTTTTATGTGATAAGTCTTCTTAGCTGGACTCATGATGAAAAGCAAACGGGCGTGATCAATGACCATCCATCCTTCTTCCAAGCAAATGTCTTCAAGTATCTGCTTAGAAGGATAATCATCAATTTCCTCTTCTGGACTGTCAAGCAAGCTGCCAGTATGATGGGAAAAACTCGCTCCTCATATAATTGCCCATAGTCATGATGCTCTAGGGGCTCTTCCAATTTGAAAGCTGAAGTTTCACCAGTTGGAAGGATCGACAGTTGGGCAATTTCTTCAGGAATGTCGATGGTTTTCTCCAGTCCTTGGCTTGGTTCACTTGCTAGAAGAAACTCGAGCTCCTCTAAGACTTCTTCATTGGATAATTCGTGCTCATCTTCCATCATTGAAGGGACTTGTGAAAAATACACCAAAAATTCCTCTAACTGCAACTCAGCATCATCAACTGTACGTTCCTATTGGTAGTCTTTTAGAGGGATCATGTTTGCCTTTTCCTTTTTTGGTTCTATCTCCATGTTCAAAGAGTCGTCCTGCAAAAAACCATCATCGTCAAACATAATAGATAACCCAGAAAAATTCTCACCTGAACGCAAAGTGACGGCACTCAAGTGTTCCTCGAATTCAGTAGCGTTTGATGGAGTTCCCAATTACTCTTCACCTAGTAACTTGAACATTAAGCCTACTTGATGCTCTATGTTCTTAATCGAGGTTTGTTAATCTTCAAGTATCCTCTCTGTTTGTTGGAATCTATCCTCAAGACTTGCAATAAACCTCATCATCAGCTCCTCTGACACTAACTCTTCACCTTGAGTTGATGTGCAAGATTAGGCTGCTGAAATTCTGGTGGTTCTTGGCCATCTAAGCTCCATCCAAAGGGTGAATGAATGCTCAACTCTTGATTGTAGGTGCTTCCATACGAGTCATTTGGCCAACTTCCCATATAATTCACTTGTTCATAGTTATAAGAATAATGAGCAACATCAGTATACAATGGACAATCATTACTCAAACGTAAACCATAACAAAATTCACAAAAGACTTGAGATGAAAGGATAGGAGTGGAGAGTTGATCGGTAGCCCTGCAAAACGATTCCACTCGAGCTTCTAAGGATGCACGGGTATCCCAATTTTTAGCACTCTCTTGGTTCCTGATCCCATTTTCCAATGCGTCATACAAAGAGTTTGAGTTTAGCATTGAACCTCCTTATCATTCACTGCCTGAATCATAAACTTAACTAAACAAATATATACAAACAAAACATAAATAAATAAATAAATGGCTAAATTAACAAATAGCAAATTCACTCTAGTTTTCAAACAATTCCCTGGAAACGACGCCAAAAACTTCATGTGTGCTACTTGTGTTAGCTACAATCTAAGGTAGTGTACCTATCGATGCAGTCTAGCCCTAATGGTGAGTATCAAGGTCATATTCCTCGGGAAAGTGAAAGCCTAGAGTTACTCCTTTGTTCTTTGTTATATTAACCTAAAATGAGTGATGAATAAATTCTAAACTAACTAATAGCTACAAGCTAAGTTCTAAGGGAGATGCAAGAGTAATTGATAACTAAAATAACCAAGACAAGAAAGCAAACCCAAAGGGAATCTAAACTAGTTGGCAATCAAACAAAAGATAAAGGATTGGTGAGTCTAATTATGCTACCCATGGATGATCCTTAACAATTCGGTTTCTCTCGAGATAACTCGAATTCGTAAACCTAATAACCTAAAGTTGGAATCTCTTCCTAATGATTGATTCTTAAATTAGCATTAAGCTTTAATCCGCCTCTATTAAGCTTTGTTAATTCTTAATCCGGCTAGTTAATTATCCTTATCGCTAAAAGATAAAGGATTGGTGAGTCTAATTATGCTACCTGTGGACGAATCCTTAAACGAATTCGGTTTCTCTCTCGAGATAACCGAATTCCTAAACCTAATAACCTAAAGTTGGAATCTCTTCCTAACGATTGATTCTTAAAATAGCATTGAGCTTTAATCCGCCTCTATTAAGCTTTGTTAATTCTTAATCCGGCTAGTTAATTATCCTTATCTCTAAGCGATTATTAACCAGTTCTTGCTATTCAAAATTCCAATTGCCAAATGGACTTCTCAATCACACAAAGCAATCTAAACACACAATTCACAACGTCTCATGAGTAATGCATTATCTTATTAATACTGAAAGCAAGAAGAATACAAAAGAATACAAAACTAACTCAAATAATCCAACAATATAATACTAAGCCAATATAGTAAAGAAATCCCAATGGATTTAATCAATCTAGCTAATCATGTTCATTATCAAAATCCACAAGAATACAATTACAACAAAGAGTAAAGGTAGAGAAACCTGATTACACCCTTGGATGAGAGTAAACAGCACCAATTCCTCTTGCTTGAATTGAATCGATTCTTATTCCTCTTGCTCTATTTGAAAACCAATCAACGAACCTCGCCCAATCTTTGACCTTTGAAGGGAATCCGATTGAAACCTTGATCCAAGTCTCCTTTTCCCTTGGTTCCAGCTCAGAAAACCCTTAGAGAGAGAAATATTAAGGTTTGGGACGTTCTCCCCCTGCTCTTTTTTTTCTTTCCTCTCTTCTTTCTTTTAATTAATTCCCCCTGTCACTGCCAACACAGCCGTGTTTTTGCCCGTGTTCCCAACACGGGCTGGTGTTTATGCCCGTGTTACTCTCTGTGGTTGTGCTCTCTAAAAACTTCTTTTTCTTTGGTGTTTGATGCACCCAACACGGCTGTGTTTGTGCCCGTGTTGGGAACACGGCCAGTATTGAAACCAACACGGCCATGTTCAGCTTCCTCATGCGTATACTTAGCTTGTTTCGGTAGCTTTGACGTCCAATTATGCTCCAATTTTTCCCTTTATCATTCTTTGACCTCTTTTGGACCTAATGCACACAAACAGATGCATAGGGTGAGTGTTGGGACCAATTCATATCCAAATGTCCATAAAATTAAAAAACCCCATTTAGATGTGTGTATTTTACGCATATCATTCATGTACCCCCGTACCTTAAAGTACTACTATCCTAGAAGCCTGCCAGAAGCCGCTCATTATCCAGGCATCCTATCCTTGCCCCAGCATCCACTTCCCGCCCTCATCGGATCGCTTCTCTAGCCAGGCTGTCACATGCCCACTAGCTTTCGCCTGGTTCATCCTCGAACCACACATTTGCTAGAGGGGTCCTGCTCTGATAGTATTTATAATGATCCAGACCTGACCACATGAGATATTGTCTACTTTAGCCTCCACTGGCCTCACGGTTTTGTCCCTTTCGCGGTTTCGAGAACTTCCCAAGAGGTCCCCCATCCTGGAATTTCTCTGAACCAAAGCATGTTTAACTTTAGAGTTCCTGCAACTCCATAGCCAAACAACCAAAAGGTGTCTCATGTGATTAGTTCCAACTCTTTACATATATATTATCAACCATTCCCCGCCCTTTTTTGATGTGCAATTCGATTCATTCATGTACCCCCGTACCTTGTCCAAGCATCCTATCCTTGCTCGGATGTCCACTTCCCGCCCTCAATGGACTGCTTCTCTAGGCTAGGCTATCACAACTTCCTCACACTTTCACTCAACACTGGTGTTTATGCTTCCCAGATAAAACCAAACCATCATACTAGAGAAATATTAGAAAGAGAGGCACAAAAGAAACGAATAAAATAAGAAAGAAATCACAAGTTCTATGTTATCTTCCATACGGCTAAGCGTAAGGATCAAATCACTAGCCTCAAGTATTCAGTTGCATGTTATCTTCAGAATGCGAAAGCCCTCATTCCATAAGAAGAAAAAACTAGAAGCTAAATATGAATATATAAATTAAGAAAGATAAATAAACTAATGTTAAATCAAGAACTAGAGAGTAGTTGATTGGTCAAGAATTCTCGTAGTCCCAAATTTTATGAGCCAGCTTAATAAACAATAAGGAAAAATTCGCGTGGGCCTATATAATAAAGCTCAAACCAAATTAATTCATTACATGCATCCTAAACTTCAAAATGCTCGTATTCCTACTTATAGTACGCTTAGATTAATGGAAAAAAACATGATTTCTCCCTTACGCTCCCGGATTTATGTCTCGTCTTGCTTGGTCGTCAAGCCAAGCCCCAATGCCAATAGTCAAGCCTGTCAATTGCGTTGCCACGATTCCTTATGCCAATCCTTGTATCATCAGGAGTCTTTATTCCTAAAGGATGAAAGAATGATGGAGATCCCAATGGTGCAAATCTTGAATCGTAATATTTAGGCGTGCCTCGATTCTAGGCGTTCCCTCTTTCCTCAAAAAGATTCGTCTGAGATCATTTGGAGATTGATATCAATACTCAATCAACTAATTTTCTTCTTTCATGTTTTTCTAAGCAGGAATAAGCGTGTTTTAATGTTTGGAAGGCATATAATGAAGTAGATTGGGTCGAAGTGTTATTAGGTACGCCCATGTGACTTTCCCCATGTGCTCATTAAGGAATCATGGGAATGTAATTGAGAAGCTTGACCGGTGGCATTGGGTTGTGAGTTGGTGCTCAAGCAACACGAGACACAAATCACCCATGTCCGGAAGAAATCATGTTGCTTTTAATTAAAATAAGTGGGAATGCATACATTTTCTTATGAGTCTAAATTTTCTTATGTTTGAATGCATATAATGAAGTAATTTGTTTAGAGTGTTATTACGCAGGGCCACGTGAATTTCTTATTTTTTTCGATAAGCTGGCTTATAAAATTTGGGACTACGAGAGTTGTTAGCCAGTCAACTCCTCTTCGATCTTGATTTGGCTTTAGTTTATTCATCTTTTTTTATTTATTTATTCATATTTAGCTTCCAATTTCTTCTTATAGAATGAGGGTTGTCGCATTATGAAAACCGCATGCAACCGAATTTTGAGACTAGTAACCATATTATTTCAGTTTTCTACCTTATAAGGAATTAAGTTATGGCATTTTAAAGAACTTTGGAGACTTATGATGACTCGCACTAGCAAACTTAGACTTGTTGCTCACGTCCTTCCTTTTATTTGTGTTCTTTATCTACCCTTGTGTTTAAATTAATCCAATTTGATCCATAGCCATGGAGGAAAATAAAGAATTGGCGATTTCTTTTCTTATAGGATGCAAGATCCTACATATGTTCTTATTCGTTTGTTTCTTTTATTTCTCACTTTCTAATCTATGTCTAGTATGATGGTTTAGTTTTATTTGGCTAGCATAAACATGAATCTTGATTTAAAGAGTGCAAAAGCAGCAATCATATGCACCTATCCAATGCTTAGACAAATGTGAAGAAAGAAAATTACTTGATCGGCTATTGATATCATTCTTCCAATGATAACGGGCGAGTCATTTGGCAGAAAAAGAGAATGCCAAGAATCAAGACACGCCCAAATATTCTAATTCAGTATCTTTGCACCACTAGGATCTCCATCTTTCCTTGTTCCTCTCGGCACGATAACTCCTTGATATGGAACCTCCATGAATAATCTTGAGAACCCCTTTTGAATTATGAACTCCTACCACATTAACATGAAAACCCCAAGAACCAATTTGGTTCAAACCTTAAGAAAGGTTAGAAAACAAATTTCTTAGAAAGATGATCAAGAATTAGAATTTAGAAAATTTGTTCCTAAATCCCAATTTTGAAACACTCTACAAGAAGATGATCAATCTACTTAAATGTTTTTCAAGCATGCGTTTTACATAAGAACACAAAGACAAAGCACACAGCTTTAAGGTTTAATACCCAATTATCATTTAAATTCAACTTTAGCTTTACATCAAAATTTGTACTAGCCTTATATTGGACTTAGAAAACCCTATATCTTAACTAATAAGCATTTATATCTCATATTGGATAAAGATAACCTTCATAACTAAAAGAGATAACTTAAACAAAGTCCTAATTAGGTTAAAATACATGTGTGGCTGATGGTTGCTATCTATGCAGCTACAATCTAAGGCAGTGTACCTATCGATGCAGTCTAGCACTAATGGCGAGTATCAAGGTCGTATTCCTCGGGAAAGTGAAAGCCCAGAGTTACTCCTTTGTTCTTTGTTATATTAACCTAAAATGAATGAAGAATAATTTCTAAACTAACTAATAACTACAAGCTAAGTTATAAGGGAGATGCAAAAGTAAATGGATAAATGAAATAACCTAGACAAGAAAGCAAACCCAAAGGGAGCCTAAACTAGTTGGCAATCAAACAAAAGATAAAGGATTGATGACTCCAATTTTGCTACCTATGGATGAATTCTTAACTGAATTCGGTTTCTCTCTCTCTCGATAACCGAATTCCTAAACCTAATAACCTAAAGTTGGAATCTCTTCCTAACGATAGATTCTTAAATTAGCATTAAGCTTTAATATGCCTCTATTAAGCTTTGTTAATTCTTAATCCGGCTAGTTAATTATCCTTATCTCTAAGTGATTATTAACCAGTTCTTGCTATTCAAAATTCCAATTGCCAAATGGACTTCTCAATCACATAAAGCAATCTAAACACCACAATTCACAATGTCTCATGAGTAATGCATTATCTTATTAATACTGAAAGGAAGAAGAATACAAAACTAACTTAAACAGTCCAACAATATAATATTAAGCCAACATAGTAAAAAAATCCCAATGGATTTCATCAATCTAGCTAAACATATTCATTATCGAAACCCACAAGAATTTAACTACAACAATGAGTAAAGGTAGAGAAACCTTATTACACCCTTGAACGAGAGTAAACAGCCCTAATTCCTCTTGCTCAAATTAAAACCAATCAATGAACCTCACCCAATCTTCAACCTTTGAAGGGAATCCAATTGAAACCTTGGTCCAAGTCTCCTTTTTCCTTGTTCCAACTTAGAAAATCCTTAGAGAGAGAAAAATTAGGGTTTGGGACGTTCTCCCCTGTTCTTCCTTTTTCTTTCCTCTTGCTTTTTCTTTTAATTAATTTGTCCTGTCGCTGTGAACATGGTCGTGTTAGGAACGCGGGCTGGTGTTGATAGGCGTGTTTGGAACACGGCCCCGTGCTAATGCTCGTGTTTCTCTCTGTGGTCATGCTCCTTAACGTTTTTTTTCTTTGATGTGAATGCACCGAAACGGCGAGTTTTGGTGCCCGTGTTAGGAACACGACCAGTGTTAAAAGCAAAACGGCCATGTTCAGATTAGGGATGCACGAACTCGACTTATTTTGGCAAATTTGATGTCCAATTCTACTCCAATTCTTCCCTTTTTCACTCTTTGACTTCTTTTAGACCTAAAGCATACAAACAAACGCATAGGGTGAGTGTTGGGACCAATTTACATCCAAATGTACATAAATTCTGCCTTAAAAACCCCATTTAGATGTGTGTATTCCATGCACATCAAATAACCCCACACTTAGCTCATTACTTGTCCTCAAGCAATCAAAAGTAAAATAAGGAAAATAAACCACTAAGGAACAACACTTAAACTGACGGACAAACTAGAGAGCTCCTGCACATATCCTTAACAAGCATAAGTCAAGCAAAAAGAAACGAAGCAATCAATTCAATCATCACAACCAAGATGCTATTGATTCACAAAATACTATCTCAACAAAATTATTCAGAACCAACTCCTCACAAGATTCACTCTAAGTTACTCAAAGTGTTTAAAAGATAGTGTTAAATCGCTCAATGCATTAAATACTGCCTTACTTACTATATGCTTGCTTTTAAATCCTACTCCTACCACTTATGGAGAGTCAACAACCATGTCAAGAGGTCTTTATAAGGGTTGTAATGGGGATTAGCTAAGGGTAGGTAAATTTGGTAAGAGTTGAACTTATGGTGTTCTGCAGTGAGATAAATGACCTGCACACAAGCCACAATAATCACAAGGGGTAAACAGTGGACAATAGTCCAAGGTGGGAAATAGGAATCAAGTCAAAATGTAAACTCTGAAAAGCAATTAAACAATTAGCTCACTTACTTTCTTTCTTTTCATCACCCTTCCTTCTTCTTATCATTTTTTTTTCTTTCTTTCTTTTTTTTTCCATAAGGGAAGAACATTCATTTAATAGATTGAATTTCTTTTGGATTGAAAGAAGTTGCTACAAGAATCCAACACTATTCCGAAGACAAAAATTCCCAATGAAAACAACTCATATGCAAATTCATAACCTAAAGCAGAATAAAACTAAGTGGTAATGGAATATGATAAAAAAAAAGAATGGTGAAAGAGGGGGTTATCTACAGAATCAATAATTGAATGAAGGCTATTTGGCTAGAATGAAAAACATAAGTGCCTCTATCATACCAAAGTGTTAACTCTCCTTGTGGCCCTCGTAAGCATTACCGAGCAAGTTCTAAAAGTAAAGATAGTAATTGGCACTCTCAAAAAGAAATAGATAAAAGCATGTAAAGAGTATGCTTACAATTGAGGCTCAATTTCTCACAAGTGTGCTTTTTGAGTAGGTTCCAAACAAAAATCATCAAAACAGAATTAAATAAACCAAATCAACTAAATGCAAAACTCAAACTAAATAACTTACATTCTTTCGCAAGACTCAACACTATCGGTTTTACCCGATCACATGGACATAAAAAGGATTTCAAAAGCAAGTTAATAGTAAGAACATCGAAACAAAGTGAAAAATTTTCAAAATTTTACAAAAAATTGCATAAAGAATAAACAAATAATTGAGATGGGATAAATGAAATGCGATATATACACTAGAAAAGGATCTAAATTTCATATACAAAACATTAAAAACACGAAAACAAGTGTATCTAAATATCACCACCCCACACTTGAAGGACACACTGTCCCTAGTGTACAAAATATAAGAAATGAAAAAGGAAAAAGAGCTAATACTGCCCTGACTATGGCTCCGGAGTGAAAAGAGTGCATCATCAGGGATATCAAGGTGTTGGCTGGTCTTTGGTGGAGGAGTGGCTACTCTTTGAGGGTCGAAAGTAGTGTCACATGCAGGAGCTGGTGGATCAGCAGGAGCAGCGTCAATAGGAGGCTCGTCAGGCTATTGTGGTGAAGGGTGCTCAGTCGGAGAGGGAGGGTCAGCTAGATCATCCGCTAGAGGGATGTCAAAATGGTTCTGTGCTGGAACCCAGCTCTGTGGAAAGGCAGGGGCATAGTCTGTAGCAAAAATATCATCAAACATGTCATTGGCCATAGAGGCCTCTAACCTACCCTTTGCCTCTCAAACTGAGCCATCATCTGGCTCTGAAACTCAGCCTGACGCTGTAAAAGGTCCTGCTGGAAAGCCTCTTGTCAAATGAAGTGCTGCTGCTATTCCTCTGCCAACCTCTGCACTCTAAGCTGTAGCTCTATAAACTCAATTGGGGAGACTCCTAGAGCAGCTGAAGAAGACCCAGAAGGAGCTGAAGTAGATGGTATGGAGGAAGACTCTGGAATATTAGAAGAAGGGGGTGGAACATCCTGTGTACCAGGGGCTCGTGGGGTAGGTCGCTCCTCTCTGAGTGCTGCCAAGAGAGCATTCCTTAGTCTATACTCTAGTCCTAGCGGACCTTGCCTACGAGTCACCATTCCCATACTAACCAATTGGGGAAGTCCCAGAGTCTCCATCACCCCCAACTCTTTCAAATGTGGTATCGCCTCCTCCAAAACTCCTAAGCTCCTAGTCAGTCGAGTAATGTAAGACCCAAAAGAGAAAAATACCTTCTTCGAGTTATTGCAGAAGACACTAATCTATCTGGCCAACAAGTATCCCATGTTGATGACCGGTGCCGGTGCATCTTTGTCAGAAAGTATAAACAGTCCTACTGGTAACTACACCACCACTATCTCCCTGCCAGTGATGGTCCTAGCCAGCAATGCATGCAAGTACTACAGTACCTCAGGCAAGTTAGACGCCTTGGACTAGCTGGCACTGTACCCCTCACTGTCATCAGAAATCTCGGCCCATATTTGCGGATATGACACACCAGGTGTGTGTATACAGTGACTAAACCTCCCCAGCTACATCATCATCAGTCCATAAACCCAAGTGTACCCCAAACTGTTGTACACTCATTGTAAAAGTCTGCTATACTAGTCTGAAACTGATCGCATCCGGTTTGCTGAAAGTCCCACAACTGGCTCTGCATAAAGAAAGTGCTAGCAAACTCCACCGTCAACTCCCTATATGTCAGTTCAACTATCTCAAAGAAATGATGAAATGGGGGCGTCTCAAGGTATCAGTAGACTACAGCTGCAAGTCCAACGGTCTCTAGTGTTGTCTAGTCTATCCTACGCCCCTTTCCTAAATCTTTATGCCTCATCGATTGGTATCTCTACTCGAAGGTGGGCTGCCCTTGGAAAAGTAGGAACCTATGGCATTATGGTGGTCTAATTGCACCTGAACTATTCCATGCAGCGCCTGACGATCGAGAGGAAGAGGAACCATCAGTCCGCCTCCTCTTGTAAACTCATGATCCTCGTCTGGTGGACATGGTACTTGACAAACGCAATATCCAAAGCTTTCAAGATGAGAATAAAAAAGGGAGAGAGTAAGAGAGGAGAGAATTGCCAAAATTTTTGGCCATTTTGAAATGAAGTCGTATATATAGGCAGTGACCGGGACCCGCCCATGTTCACGAATAGGGGTCGTGTTCATGAACAAAGTCTAGATATCGGCCCGTGTTGAAAGAAGTTAAACGTCTTGACTTTCCAACTTTTATGAAAACGCCTGTGTTGAGTAAACATAGGAACGTGTTGCCAACACGGTCGGGCATAAATGCCCGTGTTACCGTCTGTGCACGTGCCCATCTTTAATTTGATTTTAAGCAAATAGAACACGGCCCGTGTTGATAGAACACGGGGCGTGTTGCCAACACGGTCTAGGGTTTATGGCCGTGTTACCTTCTGTGAACGTGTCCCCTTAAAGTTTGGTTTTCTGCAATTAGAACATGGTCTGTGTTGATCAACACGGTCATCATAGATAAACGTGTTGGTAAAACGGTCTTGAACACGCTCGTGTTGAGCTCCAAAAACTACAAAACTTGAGATTCTCAACACTTTCTCACTATTACTCACCTGCACAACTAATAAGTCCTCAACTCATACACTCAACATAAATAAAACTTAACAAAAACAAACTGTAAAATCTAATCAAACTAAGTTCATAATGAAAGGGTAGAATATTAAAAATGAAAAATAGAATTTGGGGTGCCTCCCAAAAGTGCTTCTTTTTAATATGATAAGTCTTCTTAGCTGGACTCATGGTGAAAAGCAAATGGTGTGGATTGATGACCATCCATCCTTCTTCCAAGCAAATGGCTTCAAGTATCCACTCAAAGGACTATTCGTCAAATTGCTCTTCCTGACGATTAAGCAAGCTGCTAGTATGATGGGCAAAACTCGCTCCTCATATATTTGCACGTAGTCATGATGCTCTAGGGGCTCTTCCAATTTGAAAGCTGGAGTTTCACCAATTGGAAGGATCGACGGTTGGGCAATTTCTTCAAGAATGTCGATGGTTTTCTCCAGTCCTTGGCATGGTTCACTTGCTAGAAGAAACTGGAGCTCCTCAAAGACTTCTTCATTGGATAACTCGTGCTCATCTTCCATCATCGAATGGACTTGTGGAAAATCCACCAAAAATTCCTCTAACTACAACTCAGCATTATCAACTGTACGTTTCTGTTGGTAGTCTTTCAGAGGAATCATGTTTGCCTCTTCCATTTTTTGGTTCTATCTCCATGTTCAAGGAGTCGTCCTGCACATAAGCATCATCGTCAAACATAATCGATAAACCAGAAAAATTCTCACCTGAACGCAAAGTGATGGTGCTCAAATGTTCCTCGGATTTAGTAGCGTTTAATGGAGTTCCCAATTGCTCTTCAGCTAGTAACTTAAAGATCAAGCCTACTTGATGCTCTATGTTCTCAATCAAGGCTTGTTGACCTTCAAGTATCCTTTCTGTTTGTAGGAATCTATCCTCAAGACTTGTAAAGAACCTCATCATCAGCTCCTCTGACACTAACTCTTCATCTTGAGTTGAAGGTGCAAGATTAGGCTGCTGATGTGGTTGCTGAGATCCTGGTGGTTCTTGGCCATCTAAGCTCCATCCAAAGGGTGAATGAGTGCTCCACTCTTGATTGTAGGTGCTTAAATACGAGTCATTTGGCCAATGTCTCGTATAATTCACCTGTTCACAGTTATAAGAACAATGAGTAAAATCACTCCACAATGGACAATCATTACTCAAATGTAAACCATAACAAGATTCACAAAAAACTTGAGATGAAAGGATAGGAGTGGAGAGTTGATCGGTAGCCCTGCAAAATGATTCCACTCGAGCTTCTAAAGAAGCATGGGTATCCCAATTTTTAGCACTCTCTTCGTTCCTGATCTCATTTTCCAACGTGTCATACAAAGAGTTTGAATTTAGCATTGAACCTCCTTATCATTCACTACCCGAATCATAAACTTAAACTAAATAGATATGTACAAAAATAAATAAATAAATAAAAACCATAAAATAGTAAAAAAAATGGCTAAATTAACAAATAAAAAATTTCACTCTAGTTTTCAAACAGTTCCCCGGCAACGGCGCCAAAAACTTGATGGTTGCTATCTATGCAGCTACAATCTAAGGTAGTGTACCTATCGATGCAGTCTAGCACTAATGGCGAGTATCAAGGTTGTATTCCTCGGGAAAGTGAAAGCCCAGAGTTACTCCTTTATTCTTTGTTATATTAACCTAAAATGAATGATGAATAATTTCTAAACTAACTAATAACTACAAGCTAAGTTCTAACGGAGATGCGGGAGTAAATGGATAAATGAAATAACCTAGAAAAGAAAGCAAACCCAAATTAGACCACCGCAACACCATCGATTCCTACTTTTCCAAGGCCAGCCCACCTTTGAGCAGAGATATCAATCAATGAGGCACAAAGATTTGGGAAAGGGGCGTAGGATAGACTGGCCAGCACTGGAGACCGTCGGACTTGAGACGCCCCCATTTCAGCATTTCTTTGAGATAGTTGAACCAACATATAGGGAGTTGACTTAGGAGTTTACCAGCACTTTCTTTCTGTAGAGCCAGTTGCGGGACTTCCAACAACCGGATGCGATCATTTTCAGACTAGTAGAGCAAACTTTCACGATGAGTGTGCAGCAGTTTAGGGTACACTTGGGCTTATAGTCTGACGAGGATGCAGCTGGGGAGGTTTACAATTACTGTATATACAAGCTTGGTGTGTCATATCCTTAGATGTGGGCTGAGATTTCTGATGACACTGAGTGGTACAGTGCCAGCTAGTCTAAGGCGTCTAACTTGCCTAAGGAACTGCGGTACTTGCATGCATTGCTGGCTAGGACCATCGCTGGCAGGGGAGATAGTTGTGGTGTAGTTAACCAACCGGACCTGTTTATACTTTATAGCATGCATCAGCACCAGTTCGTCGACATAGGATATTTGTTGGCCAGACAGATCAGTGCCTTCTACAATAACTCAAAGAAAGTATTTTTCTGTTTTGGGACTTGCATTACTCGACTGGCTAGGAGCTTAGGAGTTTTGGAGGAGGCGATACCACATTTGATAGAGCTGGGCGTGATGGAGACTTTGGGACTTTCCCAGTTGATTAGTATGGGGATGGTGACTGGTAGGCAAGGTCCGCTAGGACCAGAGTATAGACTGAGGAATGCTCTCTTGGTAGCACTCAGAGAGGAGCGACCTGCCCCATGAGCCCATGGTACACAGGATGTCCCACCTCCTTCTGTTATTCCGGAGTCTTCCTCTAGACCATCTACTTCAGCTCCTTCTGGTTCTTCATCAGCTGTTTTAGAAGTCTCTCCAATTGAGTTTACAGAGCTGCAGCTTATAGTGCAGAGGTTGGCAGAGGAGCAATAGCAGCATTTCATTCGACAAGAAGCTTTTCAGCAGGACCTTTTACAGCGTCAGGCTGAGTTTCAGAGCCAGATGATGGCTCAATTTGAGGGGCAGAGGGCTATGCTTCAGGCCCTGATTGAGTAGCGAGGTAGGTTAGAGGTCTCTATGGCCAATGACATGTTTGATGATATTTTTGCTACAGACTTTGCACCTGCCTGTCCATAGAGCTGAGTTCCAGAGCAGAGCCATTTTGACATCCCTCTAGTGGATGATCCAACTCGCCCTCCTTCTCCGACTGAGCACCCTTCAACACATCAGCCTGACAAGCCTCATATTGACGCTGCTCCTACTGATCCACTAGCTCCTGCATGTGACACTACTTTCGATCCTCAGAGAGCAGCCACTCCTCCACCACAGACCAGCCAGCACCCTGATATACCTGCTGATGCACCTCTTTTCACTCCAGAGCAATAGTCAGGGCAATATTTATTCTTTTCTTTTTTCATTTCTTATATTTTGTACATTGAGTTCAAGTGTGGGGTGGTGATATTTATATACACTTGTTTTCGTGTTTTTATTGTTTTGTATATGAAATTCAGATCCTTTTCTAGTGTATATATCACATTTCATTTATCCCATCTCAGTTATTTGTAAAATTTTGAAAATCTTTCACTTTGTTTCGATGCTCTTACTGTTGACTTGCTTTTGAAATCCTGTTTATGTCCATGTGATCGGGTAAAACTGATAGTGTTGAGTTTTGCAAAAGAATGTAAGATAATTAGTTTGAGTTTTGCACTGAGTTGCTTTGGTTTATTTAATTTTTTTTTTTATAATTTTTATTTGGAATTTGTTTGGAACCTACTCAAAAGCACACTTGTGAGAAATTGAGCCTAAATTGTAAGCATACACTTTATATGCTCGTATTTATTTCTTGTTGAGAGTGCCAATTACTGTCTTTACTTTTAGAACTTGCTTGGTAATGCTTATGAGGGCCACAAGAAGAGTTTAACACTTTGGTATGATAGAGGCACTTAGGTTTTTCATTCTAGCCAAATAGCCTTCATTCGGTTATTGATTCTGTAGATAACCCCCTCTTTCACCATTTTTATTATCATATTTCATTGCCACTTAGTTTTATTCTGCTTTGGGTTATGATTCTGCACATGAGTTATTTTTATTGGGAATTTTTGTCTTGGGAATAGTGTGAAATTTTATAGCAGCTTTCTTCAATCCAAAAGAAATTCACTCTATTATGTGAATGTTCTTCCCTTATGAAAAAAAAAGAAGAATAAAAGAAATAGAAGAATAAGAGGGAAAGGTGATGAAAAAAAAGAAAGTAAGTGAGCTAAACATTTTGACTTGATTCCTATTTCCCACCTTGGACTACTATCTATTGTTTACCCCTTGTGATTATTGTGACTTGTGTGCAGGTCATGTATTTCATTGCAGAATACTATAGGTTCAACTCTGACCAAATTTACCTACCCCTACCTAATCCCCATTACAACCCTTATAAAGACCTCTTGACATGGCTGTTGACTCTCCATAAGTGGTAGGAGTAGGATTTAAGAGCAAGCATATAACAAGTAAGGCAATAGTTGATGCATTGAGCGATTAAACACTACCCTTTAAACACTTTAAGTGATTTAGAGTGAATCTGGTGAGGAGTTGGTTCTGAATAATTTTGTTGAGACAGTATTCTATGAATTATTGGCATGTTGGTTGTGATACTTGAATTGATTGCTTCGTTTCTTTTTGTTTGACTTACGCTTGTTAAGGATATGTGCACGAGCTCTCTAGCTTGTCTATCAGTTTAAGTGTTGTTCCTTAGTGGTTTATTTTCCTTATTTTACTTTTGATTGCTTGAGGATAAGTAATGAGCTAAGTGTAGGGTTATTTGATGTGCGTAAAATACACACATCTAAATGGGCTTTTTAAGATTGATTTTATGGACATTTGGATGTGAATTGGTCCCAACACTCACCCTATGCGTTTGTTTGTGTGCATTAGGTTCAAAAGAAGTCAAAGAATGATAGAGGAAAGAATTGGAGCATAATTGGACGTCAAAGCTGCCGAAACAAGCTAAGTAAGAGCATGAGGAAGCTGAACAGGGCCGTGTTGGTTTCAACACTGGCCGTGTTCCCAACAAGGGCACCAACACGGCCGTTTTGGGTGCATTAGACATCAAAGAAGAAGAGGCGTTAGGGAGCACGACCATAGAGAGTAACACAGCCAGGAACACCAACCCGTGTTCCCAACACGGTCAAGAAGACCAAACTGTGTTCCCAACAGGGCTAGTAACACAGCCGTGTTGGCGGCGACAGGGGGAATTAATTAGAAGAAAGAAGAGAGGCGGGGGAGAACGTCCCAAACCCTAATATTTCTCTCTCTAAGGGTTTTTTGAGCTGGAACCAAGGGAAAAGGAGACTTGGATCAAGGTTTCAATCGGATTCCCTTCAAAGATTGAAGATTGGGCGAGGTTCGTTGATTGGTTTTCAAATCGAGGAAGAGGAACAAGAATCGATTCAATTCGAGCAAGAGGAATTGGGGCTGTTTACTCTCATCCAAGGGTGTAATCGAGTTTCTCTACCTTTACTCTTTGTTGTAATTATATTCTTATGGATTTTGATAATGAACATGATTAACTAGATTGATTAAATCCATTGGGATTTCTTTACTATGTTGGCTTAGTATTATATTGTTGGATTGTTTGGGTTAGTTTTGTATTCTTATTGCTTTCAGTATTAATAAGATAATGCATTATTCATGAGACGTTGTGAATTGTGTGTTTAGATTGCTTTGTGTGATTGAGAAGTCCATTTGGCAATTGGAATTTTGAATAGCAAGAACTGGTCAATAATCGCTTAAAGATAAGGATAATTAACTAGCCGGATTAAGAATTAACAAAGCTTAATAGAGGCGGATTAAAGCTTAATGCTAATTTAAGAATCAATCGTTAGGAAGAGATTCCAACTTTAGGTTATTAGGTTTAGGAATTCGGTTATCTCGAGAGAGAAACCAAATTCGGTTAAGAATTCATCACGGGTAGCATAATTAGACTCACCAATCCTTTATCTTTTGTTTGATTGCCAACTAGTTTAGGTTCCCTTTGGGTTTGCTTTCCTGTCTTGGTTATTTTATTTATCAATTACTCCTACATCTCCCTTAGAACTTAGCTTGTAGCTATTAGTTAGTTTAGAAATTATTCATCATTTATTTTAGGTTAATCTAACAAAGAACAAAGGAGTAACTCTGGGCTGTCACTTTCCCGAGGAATACGACCTTGATGCTCGCCATTAGTGCTAGACTGCATCGATAGGTACACTGCCTTAGATTGTACCTAACACCAGTAGCACACATTAGCATGCTTAAGAAACATTCAAGTAGATTGATCATCTTCTTATGGAGTGTTTTAACATTGGGATTTAGGGACAAGTTTTCTAAATTCTAATTCTTGATCATCTCTCTAAGAAATATGTATCTGCGGTTTTCATGTTAATATGTTGGGAGTCCGCAATTCAAAAGGGGTCTTCAAGCTTATGCATGGAGGAATATCAATTGTTGAATAGTCAACTCCTCTACACGTTCATGATTTCACTTTAGTTATAATTGGGAATATGAGCATCTTTATGTTTAACAAGCTTCATCGATGGCATTAGAGCGTGACTTGATGATCAAGCAGCACGAAATGCAAATCCACTAGTACAAGGAAGAAATCATATTGCTTTTGATTAATACAAGCGGGAATGCATGCATTTTGATGCTTGGGAGGCACATATTGGGCCGGGGTATTATTAGGTATGCCCATGCATATTTTCCCTTATTTTCATTAAGGAATCGTAGAACGTAACTGACAAGCTTCATTAGTGGCATTATAGCGTGACTTGATCATCAAGCAGGATGAGACACATATTTATGCGTGTGATGGAGAAATCATGTTGCTTTTAATTAATCCAAGTGGGAATGCACACATTTTAATCTTTAGGATGCATATAATGAAGTAATTTGGGCCAGAGTATTATTAGGTATGCCCACGTGAATTTTGCCTTCTTTTTGTGAAGCTGGCTAATAAAATTTGGGACTAGAAGAGTTGTTGGCTGGTCAACTCCTCTCTAGTTCTTGATTAGATTTTAGTTTATTCATCTTTCTTTATTTATTTTTTGATATTTAGCTTCCAGTTTCTTCTTCTTATGGACTGAGAACTTTCACACTATAAAAACTGCATGCAACTGAATACTTTAGGCTAGTGAGCATATTATTTTATTTTTATACCTTGTAGGAGATCAAATTATAGGATGCTAGTTAGTTACACGGATAGATCAACTCCTTGATAAGTAAGTCTTGCATTCAAACAAGAATACAAGATACAAGCAATTTTGGCTTGAAAGAAAGAAAACTTCAATTAATCATAATCTGAAAAAGGCAAACGAATTTGACATGTTTTAAAGACATACCCAAAGTTCTAAGAAGAATAGAACTCTTACTTAACTAATTTTGACCTAATATGAGTTTCCTTACAAGCTCAGGAAACTCTAACAACTAATCAAATAGATACTAAGAGCTAAATAAAGCTTTCATAAACTTAGATTTTAAGAACATTAAACAAATACCATGTGGCCTTCATAAACTTGGACTTTAAGAACTTAAACAAAGTCCATTATTTATGAATTTCATTTAGGCCGAATCCTATTGGACTTCCATTGTTAGCCCACTCTTGCATGTAGCCATTTAAGGAATCTTGAAGCTTCTTGGCCATTGACCTTGTAACTAGCTCTTGTGCCAAACTTACTTGATCCTTCCTTGATTCTTTCTTATTGCCCTCGTCATTAGGGCCATCCAAACCAACATATTTAAGCCTTGGTCGATCCATATCACAATCGCATTCTTGCTGTATATGCTTGGATTAATTGGAACAATATTATTTCTCGCTTACACACATGGATTTACGTCTCGTCCTGCTTGATCATCAAGCTAAGCCCGAATGCCACTGGTCAAGCTTGTCAATTGCATTCCCATGATTCCTTACACCAACCCTTATGTTATCAGCAGTCCTCGTGCATAGAGAAATAAGAAATGATGGAGATTCTAATGACGCACATCCTGAATTGAAATATTTAGTAGTGCCTTGATTCTCGTCGTTCCCTCTTTCCTCCAAAAGATTCATCCGCAATCATTCTGACAATGATATCAATACTCAATCAACTAATTTTCTTTTTTCGCATTCGTCCAAGCAATGGATCAGTGCCTATGATTGCTGCTTCCATGAGCTTTCACTCAACACTCCTGTTTATGCTTTTGAAATAAAACCAAACCATCATATTAGACAAAGGGGCACAAAGAAATGAAAAAAAGGAAAGAAATAAAAAGTAAACCTTATGGACTTATCAACACTCATGCTAGCGAACATAGACTTATTGCTTATGTCCTTCCTTTCTTTTATGTTCTTTGTCTACCCTTGTGTTAAAATCAATTTGATTTGATCCTTACACTTAACCAAATTTTAGAGAACAAAGAACTTGTGATTTCTTTTCCTTATCAAATAGATAATCCTATCTATGTTCCCATTTTGTTCATTTCTTTTGTGTCTCTTTTTCAAATCTTTGTCTAGTAGGTTTGGTTTTTCTAGAGAGCATAAACACGAGTGTCTAGTGAAAGCACGTGGAAGCAGCAATCACAAGCACGACTCTAATGCTTGGACAAATGCGTAGAAAGAGAATTAGTTGACTGAGTATTGATACCATTTTCTGAATCATCGTAGACGAATCTTCTGTCAATTAGGAATAGATGATCCAAGAATGTAATCAATTTGATGCTCTATTCTCCTAATTGCTGGCAATCCATGTGGGATCTCTTTAGGAAAATCATTAAATTCCTGCAATAAAGAAACAAAAGCACTAGGGAAAGAAGAGTTAAGCTCGTTAGCATTAAAGCAGGCCTCTTTGTACATAAGTACAAACATGGGCTGATTAGTCAATAAGGCTTTTTTCACCTTACTCTCTCTTGCATGGAATTTGGTCAATTCCAACAAACCTTATTCTTAGACTGGAAATTTGCTAGAATTGGATCCTTTCTATTTCGATATTGAAAATATACTTACGAAGTTGTTCCAACTTATTGATTAGGGCTAACCCTAGATTCTTGCTCCTAAGAAATAAATCAATACTTCACTTTCTACTCGAGCTCCATCATGTACTATTTACATTACAACCCAATAAAAAATGAAGGTTCTAGTGTATAACAGAACAAACGATGTCGAGCTAAGAGCACCCTCATTCCTATATGCTATTGCTATATGCTATATAATATTATATATAGAGCGAAACTCTCTTTCCTCCCATTTTCTTACTTTTCGCACCCTCAACTTTTTCTTTTTCTCTCATGAACATACTCTATTTCTTTTTTATTTTTGTTCATTCATGCTCTCATTTTCTTTCTTTTCTTGCCCACCATCGCTCATGTGTTTTGTATTGCTCTCCTTTTTCATGCGCATTTGGTCTTCATACACTTCTTTAGGTGTCAAACGAACAAGTGTAATAGCTTTGGCATTCATTACAAAAGAGTATTTGTTAGTAAAACCATCATGAATGACTCGTCTATCAAAATTGCGATGGGCGGCCTAAAAGTACATGTCTGGCATGCATAGGCATCACATCACACAACATCTCATCCTTATACCTACTAATAGAGAAAGACACTAGTACTTGCATACCAACTCTAATCTCACCACAATAATTCAACCATTGAAGCTTATATGGCCTAGGGTGTTTAAAAGTTGGCAAACATAATTTTTTAACAAGTCCGGTACTAGTCATAGTGGTACAACTACTCCCATAAATTATCATGCTACATACTTTGTTATTGACTCAACATCTAGTATGAATAATATTATCTCTTTGTACCTCTTCCTCTTTTGCTTACAAACTCAATGCTCACCTTGCCAGTAACATATCGCCATGTTCAGTATACTCTTGGTCACTACCATCTTCTAGGGGCGACATCTCTTCTTCTTCTACACTTTTGAACTTCAATTTCCCATTGTCCGTCATAATGATGGCTCTTTTGTTTGGACATTGAGAAGCTTTGTGGCCCATTCCTAAACACCTAAAACATTTAATATCTCTAGTTTTGGATGTTTAAGGAGTGGATTTACCTTGAAATTTATTACTGCCCTCCATTTTAGGATCCTTGAAAGACTCAAATTTAGGCTTAGAAACAACCTTGTCATCCTTCTTCCAATTTGACTTCCATGAGGAAGTTGAGGCCATATTGGTTTTAGCACTCTTGCTCTTCAATTATATTTCAAACTTCATGGCCATGTGCAACATATCATCCATCTCCACATAGTGTTGAAGCTCAACCACATTAGCTATATCTCAGTTCAGTCCATGCAAGAACCTTGCCATTGTTGCTTCGCGGTCTTTTTCCATATTATCCCGAATCATTACAATATCCATCTCTTTATAATATTCTTAAACACTCTTAGATCCTTGCACTATACTTTGCAATCTATTATGCAACTCTCTATGATAATGTTGAGGAATAAAATGTTTTCTCATCACAGCTTTCATCTCCTTCCATATGGAAATAGGACGCTCTCGATTCCTCCTCCTACTCATCATAAGTTGATCCCACCAAATAATAGCATAACCAGTAAATTCAACAACATCAAGTTTTATCTTTTCTTCTTTCGAGTAGTTGTAGTAATCAAATATAAGCTCCACTTTCTTTTCCCACTCATGATAAGCCTCAGGATCGCTCTTTCTTTATAAAATGAGGATTCTCATTTTAATGTTTCCCAAGTTCTCATCTACTATCCTTGCTTCTCTTTTATCATTGTCAAATCTACCCCAGTTTCCATTAGACCACGTTCCACCTCTTCAAAGTAATCATCATCATATTCTTTATGGCCCATGTCATGGGTGTACCTTGGCCTACCATTATGTTGGTTAAGACGCCTAAGCTGCCCCCTTTGGGAACCTGACTCCACTCTCTCTAGCCTCTCATCCATGCTCTCAAACCTTAAATTGAGTCGTTCCAAGGTCCCTTGTATAGACTTGATGTACAATTTTAGGTCCAAATCCTTTGGCTCTTACTCTGTAATCCCTTTATCTTTGTTTTGAGACATTATGTAAATCTGTAAAACAAAGAAATTTGGTGTTCCTCACACACTCCCTTACATGTTTGCACTAAAAAAAGGTCACACTCTCATGTTTGACACAAATTGGCTTTTACCCTCTTTTAGACTCACACGCTCTTGCCTTTTTCTACTCTAATTCTTTTCTATAATTCTTTATAAGAACTAAGTGTTTCTTAATCAAAACAGCCTGTTTGGAGCTCAATTGACACTAATCACTCAAAATCTTTCTAAAACTTAAGTAGCGCATTTTTAAGATAAAGGGTTTAAAGTAAAAGGTTAAGGTAAAAGTAAAATAATAAGTACGGTATGAAGGTAATGATATATGGCAACAATAAATAATAAACAAGATAGCCTCAATAACTTTAATTAAATATCAAATACTCACAAAAGAATAAATATAAGAAACTTGGATTTTCTTTAATGATCCAAAACTTCCTTACTTTTGCTATTCTTTTCTTTTCTTTCTTTTTTTTTTTGCATTTATTTTTTCTTTTCTTTTCTTTTATTTTTTCTTTTATTTTTTTTATCAACAATTGAATTGAAATAACTAAACATGATTCAAAGAAACAAAGAACATGAAATTGAGGGCTGAAATTTTTGGACTTGGTGAATGGATGATAGATGGCAACTAGGTTTCCAAAGGAATAGGTGAAAGGAAAAAAGAAACTAATGTTGTAGGATAGATACTTTAACACATAAATAACGAAAATATCAAAGGATAAATAGAACCAGATTTAGAGCCTAAGCTCTGATACTAAATGATGTGATTCTTAATGGATTTTGCAAGAAACACGTTATGGAATTGTTTTCAAGAACGTCTAACAGATTCACGAACAAAGACCTTGATCCAACACTTTACTAGATGTGTGAACCTTGGTATATAAGGGTTTTGGATGCCATACTGAAGATTAGAAAGAAGGTAAGTGATAAGTCTGAAAGAATGCCACAGGAATAAGTCTTGATAAGTTCACAAGTTTTTAGAAGGACCATGAATTCTCTCAATGGAATCAATAATAAAAATATTCATTAACCTGAACCATTTTGCTATAGTGTGTTTGAATAGCCAAAGATACAACCTTAACTTCCCTTACATGTTTAGGAAGAAACTAGAATAGGAAAAGAAAATAAAAGACTAAATTAGAAGTTTTCTAAATAACAAAATAAGTAACTAGAGTGATTTATGCAATCTTTGATATAGGAAGAATGGACTAAATCAACATCTAATATTCCTAAATAACTAAAGGGCGGTTGCCCTTGTTTCCTAAATAAAATTAGGCGCCTACGTCAAGCTCACAAACATACACCTCCTTGTTTCCTTTTTAAGCTTCTTTCCTTGCTTCCTCTTTAAGAATTTGGCCTTCCCTTGTTTCCTTGAGTAAAATTTTGTTGAAAACTTAAAGATTCAAGGCCTAACATGTTGAATTAGGTTAATAATAAGATTAGGCTTGATTAACTCTAACTCTTCATATGGCTTTGAAGGCTTGGCCCAAATATCTTGAATAAGACCATTTAAGGCCTCCTTCATTGCTGCTTCCATGCGCTCTAACTCAATACTCATATTTATGCTCGCCAAATAAAACCAAACCATCATCTTAAACATAGATTAGAAAGGGACAAACAAAAGAAATGAAGAAATAAGAACATAGGTAGGATTTTGGATCTAATAAGAAAAGAAATTGCAAGTTCTTTATTCTCTTCCATATGTCTAAGTGTAAGGATCAAATAATATGCTCACTAGCCTCAAATATTCAGTTGCATGTGGTTTTCATAGTGCAAAAGTCCTCATTCCATAAGAAGAAGAAACTACAAGCTAAATTTGAATAAATAAATTAATAAAGATGAATAAACTAAAGTGAAATCAAGAACTAGAGACGAATTGATAGGTCAACAACTCTCGTGTCCTAAATTTTATGAGCGAGCTTAACAGAAACAAGGGGAAATTTGTGTGGGCCTATCTAATAACAGTCTAACCCATATTACTTCATATATATGTCCCAAATATCAGAACACGCGCATGTATTTAGGTCACGTCTTGCTTGATCATCATGTCACACCCTAATCCCACTCGTAAAACTCTTCAATTGCATTCCTATGATTCCGTACACTAATCTTTGTGTCATCAAGAGTCCTCGTGCCTAGAGGAATACGAAATGAGAGGAACAAGGAATAATGGAGATTCTAATGGTGCAAAACCTGAATCGAAATATTGGAGCGTGTCTCGATTCTCGTCGTTCCCTCTTTCCTTTAGAAGATTCATCTACGATCATTTGAAGAATGATACTAATACTCAATCAACTAATTCTTTGTTAGTGCTTATGATTTTCGCTTCCACGTACATTCACTAAACACTCCTATTTGTACTCCCAAAAAAAAAAGCAAATCATCATACTAGACAAAGATTACAAGGAGAGGCACAAAAAAAATGAACAAAAAGAGAATATAGGTAGGATTACCGATTCGATAAGGAAAATAATCACAAGTTCTTTGTTCTCTTCTATATAGGTAAGCGTAAGCATCAAATCAAATTGATTGTTAGCATGATTGTTGATAAGTCCATAAGGTTCTTGAAATAACCCATAAAAGATTGCCTAAATCCATAAGGTTCTTAAAAAAGACCATCACTTGATTTCTCACAAGGTAGAAAACTAAAATAATATGCTCACTAGCCTTAAGTATTCAGTTGCAAGCAATATTTATAATACGAAAGCCCTTATTCTATAAGAAGAAAAAACTAGAAGCTAAATATGAAAAAATAAATAAATAAAGATGTATAAACTAAAGTCAAATCAAGGACTAGAGGGGAGTTGTCTGGCCAACAACTCTCATAGTGTCAAATTTTATGAGCCAGCTTAATGAAAATACGAAAAAATTCACATGGGCATACCTAATAACACTCTGACCCAAATTACTTCAATATATGCATCCCAAACATCAAAATATGTGCATTCCCGATTGCATTAACCGAAAGCAATATAATTTCTACCTTATGCACGTGGATTTGTATCTCGTGCTGCTTGATCATCAAGTCACACCCCAATGCCACTAGTCGAGGGCTTTAGTTTATTCATCTTTCTTTATTTATCCTTTTCATATTTAGCTTTTAGTTTATTCTTCTTATGGAATGAGGGCTTTCGCACTATAAAAACTGCATGTAATTGAATACTTGAGCATAGTAAGCATATTATTTCAGCTTTCTACCTTTCGGGAAATCATGTTTTGGGTTCTTTCAAGAACCTTATGGACTTATGGACACTTGTGCTAGCAAAATAGACTTATCACTCACGTCCTTCCTTTCTTTTGTGTTCTTTGTCTACCCTTATGTTTAAATCAATTCGATTTGATCCTTAACCTTAAACATATGGAAGAGAATAAAAAACTTGTGATTTCTTTCCTTATCGGATCGAAAACTCCATCTATGTTGTCATTTGTTTTGTTTCTTTTGTGTCTCTCTTTCTAATCTCTGTTTAGTATAATGGTTTGGTTTTACTTCGGGGCATAAACATGAGTGTTGACTTAAAGCGCGCATAAGCGACGATCATAGGCACCTATCCAATGCTTGGACAAATGTGAAGAAAGAAAATTAGTTGATCGAGTATTCATATCATTCTCCGAATGATAACAAACAGATATTTTGGTTTAAAGAGAGAACGCCTAGAATCGAGGCACGCCCAAACATTTCGATTTTAGGATTTACACCATTTGGATCTCCATCATTCCTTGTTCCTCAAGGTACGAGACTCTTGATGACATAATGACTAGCGTAAGGAATCATGGGAGTGCAATTGACAAGCTTAATGAGTGGCATTGGGGCGTAGTTCAATGATCAGGCCGGACGAGATGGAAATCCACCCACGTAACGGAGAAATCATATTGCTTTATATTAATCCAAGTGGGAATAAGCGCGTTTTGATGTTTGGGAGGCATATAATGAAGTAAATTAGGCCCCAGTGTCAATCGGTATGCCCACTTAAATTTCCCCTTATTTTCATTAAGGAATCATGGGAATGCATTAACAAGCTTGACCGGTGGCATTGGAGCATGACTTAATGATCAAGCAGCATGATATACAAATCCATGCGCGCAAGGAGAAAATCATATTGCTTACGATTCATATAAGCGGGAATGTATGCATTTTGATGCTTGGGGGACATATAATGAAGCATATTGGGTTGGGGTATTATTAGGTACACCTACGCATATTTTTCCTTATTTTCATTAAGAGGTCATGGGAACGTAATTGACAAGCTTCATCACTAGCACTGTAGCATGATATGATGATCAAGCACGACGAGACACATATCCACAGGCGTGATGGAGAAAACGTTTCTTGCAATTAATCTAAATAGGAATGTAAATATTTTGATGTTTAGGATGCATATAATGAAGCAATTTGGTCAGAGTGTTATTAGGGATGCCCACGCAAATTTTTCATTGTTTTCATTAAGCCAGCTCATAAAATTTGGGACTACAAGAGTTGTTGGCCAATCAACTCCTCTCTAGTTCTTGATTTGACTTTGCTTTATTTGTCTTTCTTTATTTATCTTTTCATATTTAGCTTATATTTTCTTCTTCATATGGAATGAGGGCTTTATCACTATAAGAACTGTGTGCAACTTCATACTTAAGGCTAGTGAGCATATTATTTCAGTTTTCTACCTTGTGGAAAATCAAGTTATGGTTTTTTTAAGAACCTTATGGAGTTAGACAATCTTTGATATAAGAAGAATGGACGAAATCAACATCTAATATTCCTAAATAACTAAAAGAACAACTGCCCCACTTGTTTCCTCTTTAAAAACATGCCTAAGTCAAGCACCCACTTTAAGTGCCTTCTTTAGTTTCCTTTACAAGTGCTTCCTTTATTTTCCTCTTTGTTTTAGTGCCTCCTCTTATGCTCCTTTAAATTTCAGCCCAAACTCAAAGATTCATGACCCAACATGTTGAATTAGGTTAATAACATTGTTATGCTTGATTAACACTAATTCTTCATGTATAGTAGATGGCTTGGCCCAAATATCTTGAATAAGCCCATTTAAGGCCTCCTTCATTCTTTTGGCTCTAACTCTTGTAATCGGACCTCCTTGGATAATTAATGGATCATTTGGGCTTGGAACTTGTTTTCATTGACTTGGTTGGCTACTTGGCTCCTTGGGCTTTAAGTTTACATCATTAGATACAAGAATGACAAGTACGGTACAAGGACTTAAGCTCACACAAACATACGATTTTGAAAGTAGCTCCTCAATTTGCCTTTGAAGTTCCTTTGTTTCCTTCAGATTACTTCTATAGGCCAGTCTATTAGGTATGGCAGCCTTAGGAATGAAGTCTATTTGATGTTCTATGCCTCAAATTGGTGGCAATCCATTAGGCATGTCTTCGGAAAAGTATCTTCAAATTCCTGTAATAAAGCAACAAACATACTAGGCAAAAATGGGTTATGTTCGTTAGTTGCAATATAAGTTCCTTTGTAAAAGAGTACAAACATTAGCTTATTTGAATAATAACCATGCCTAACCTTACTTTCCCTAGCTAAGAAATTCTCATTCCTCTTACTTTTCTCTTTAGGCTGAATCTCACTTTCATATTTTCTTTCATTTTCTTTCTTTCCACTCTTTATCTTTCCACTCTCTAAATCATTCTTTTTCACTCTGTTCTTTTCAGTCTCTAATATCTCCATTTCCATTTTACATTGTTCTTCGTACACTTGCTTTGCAATAAGCAGAGTAAAAGTGGTCTTTCTTCCATCCGTGACAAAAAGAGTACCTATTGAGAAATCCATCATGAAACAACCTTGCTATCATATTGCCACGGTTAGCCAAGAAAAATATCACCCAAATGTATAGGCACGATATCACACAAGATTTCATCTTGATATCTGCCAATAGAAAAGAAATAATAACTTATTTGTTCACCTTTACCTTATCACAATCATTAAGTCATTGAAGCTTGTAAGGATGTGGATGTGGGATGTTAGGCAGCTCCAATCTCTCCACCATATGCGAGCTAGCTATGCTGGCATAACTCCCACTATGAATAATAATACTACATGCCTTACCTTGCACATGACATCTAGTATGGAAAATGTTGTCCTCTTGTTGTTCAAAATCATCCTCTCTCATGTGACATTGAGTGATCTTCTAGCAATATACAAACCTCTGCTAATAGGGCCCTCGATACCATCATCACTACAATCTTCTAATGGTGGCATCCTATCCTCACTACTTTCCCCATCACTAGTCGATTCCAACTCCCCATGTTCTCTAGTGATCATAGCCCTTTTATTAGGATATTATGATGCTATATGGCCATTCCCTAAACACTGGAAACACTTAATGTCCCTAGTTTTTCTTTTGGAACCTTTATCCTTATTGTTCTCTTTATAGGCCGAATCACTCTTTTCTCTTAGTTCCATCAAAACTAGTTTTACTCACTCCCCTTGGATCCCCTTTTGAATCTTTATTCCTAGAAGAATTCCAAGTAGATTTGGTATTAGAGAATGGTTTGGATTCATACTTTGTTGATCCTCTACTTTAAAGTTGCTTTTCTACCTTAATGGCAAGGTGGACCAATTCTTCCATCTCTTCACAGTGTTGTAAATCCACCTGATCTGCTACGTCTTTATTTAAACTAGCCAAGAACCATGGTGGCTTCATGTTCTTCATCCAAATTAGCTTGAGTCATAAGCATCTCCATCTCCTTGTAATAGTCCTCCATAAACTTAGTCCCTACTTCAAAGTTTAAAGTCATTGATGAAGATCCCTATAGTAATTTTAGGCACAAAGCGCTTTCCCATAACAGTTTTGAGGTTTTTCAATGGGATGTTCGAGATTCCTCCACCTACTAATCACCACTTGATCCCACCAAACTATCCTATAATCCATGAATTGAGTGACGACAAGTTTCAACTTCTTCTCTTCACTAAAATTGTGACAATCAAATATGAGCTCCACTTTCTTTTCCCACTCCAAGTAAGCTTATGGAGCTGTTTTGCCTCTAAAGGAAGGAATTTTGAGTTTAATGCTGTCCAAATTTCATTCCACATTACCCTCAAAGCCTCTGTTGCCTCCAAAATCTTGCATTCGGCCTCCTCTTCCTTTACGTAGACCTCGGCCTCCCTTATTGCCTCAAACATTACCCATGATTGGGGCATTGTCATCCTCTTCATAATCCATATCATACTCCTCATCAATGATGCAACCCCAAAGCCCAAAGAACCAAGTAACCAATTAAGCCAAGGAGATCAAGTTCCAAGCCCAAGTGATCCATTATTCATCAAGGGTGGCCCAATTATAAGAACGAGAGCCAAGAAAATGAAAGAGGCCTTAAATGGTCTTATTCAAGATATTTGGGTCAAGCCTTTAAAGCCAAATGAAAATTTAGAATTAATCAAGCCCAATCTTGTTTTTAACCTAATTGGCTGGTCAACAAGTCTCAAAATCCTAAATTTTAAGAACTAGCTTAACGAATCCAAAAGAGAATTCGCATGGGCCTATCTAATAACACTTTAAAACAAATGAATTCATTATATGTGTCCCAAACATTAAAAAAATCACATTTCTAATTGTATTATGCTTGGATTAGTTGAAAATAATATAATTTCTCCCTTACGTGAGAGGATTTACATCTTGTCCTAGATGATCATCAAGCTAAGCCCTAATGCCACCCAGCCAAGCTTCTCAATTGCATTCCCATGATTGCTTATGCAAATCCTTGTGTGATCAGGAGCAATAAGTCCAGGTTTGCTAGTACGAGTCTTCAAAAGTTTGTAAAGTTCTTGAAAGAACTCATAACTTGATTTCTTACAATGTAGAAGATTGAAATGATATGCTTACTAGTCTGAAATATTTGAATGCATAGGGTTTTTATAGTGCGAAAGCCTTTATTCCATAAGAAGAAGAAACTGCAAGAAAAATATGAATAAAAAAATAAGAACCGCATAGGAGTTGATTGGTCAACAACTATTGTTGTTCCAAATTTTATGAGCCAGGTTAATGACAATAAGAGATAATTAGCCTGGGCCTGCCTAATTACTTCATTATATGCATCCCAAACATCAAAAGCCGTGCATTTCGCTCGGATTAATCGAAAGAAACATGATTTCTCCCTTACTCTTAAGGATTTACACCTCATCCTACTTGATTATCAAGTCACGGCCCAATGCCACCAGTCAAGCTTGTCAATTTCGTTCCCATAATTCCTTATGCCAATCCTTATATCATGAGTCCTAGTGCCTAGAGGAACAAGGAATGATGGAGATTCCATTGTTGTAAATCTAGACTCGAAATATTAGGGCGTACCTTGATTCTCGATATTACCTATTCACTCTAAAAGATTCGTCTATGATCATTCTGAGAATTATATGATGTGAATCCAAGTTCAAAGCTTAAAGAGATCCAAGATCCATTAATAGTACAAGAAGGCCCAATCACAAGGTCCAAATCCAAGAAGCTTCAACAAGCCATATTGGGTTTAATTAGGGACATTTGGAAAGCCCAAGAACTTCAACCCAATAAGGCATCCATGGAGGCCCAAGGAATAATATTTAACTTGTTTTTATGTTAATAAAAATTAGGGTTACATGTAGCCACCGTACAAGTTAATGTGGTAATTAATACCAAGTAATGGCTATCAATGTGGGTAGTGGTTATTAAGAGCCACCATATTCAAGTTAATAGGGTAATTAATACCAAGTAATGGCTATTAGTGTGGATAGTGGTTACTAAGGCCATTTAAGAGTAAAAGTAATCCTATGTGTGTGAGTCTATTTTAGTAGTGTGTGCATGGACTTGTACTCTATATAAACAAGTCCTTTTCTCTTTCTTTTAGAGCATGATTGAATTTGATATATGAAATTTTGTTTGAGTTTTATTGTGAAGAATTTTGTCTTTAATTTCTTGCTTGAACTTTGCGACTTATCAAGCTTTATTCTAGCTTGTGGTGTCAAAATCAAAATCTTTGTTTTCTTGTTATTTATCAAACTTTCTTGTTTGTGGCATAAGAGGAAATTCAAAGTCTATCTTAGTATCTTTATCCTTGTTGGTAAAGGGGTTAAGTAGCATCCATCTTCTTACTTCAATCTTTGAACGATCCGAATTTGTGGATTAAATTGGTAATTTCTAGTTTTCTTCTAATTCAACTTATCATAGTATTTTTGCTATTGGGGAGTTAATTGATGAAACCTACAATTCCCATCATTATATGAATACTGGATCAAGTAATCTTCTTTCTTCGCATTTGTCTAAGCATTGGATTGGTGCCTATAACTGCCGTTTCCACAAGCTTTCAATTAACACTGGTGTTTAGGCTCCCAATATAAAAAGCAAAATATTAAACTAGATAGAGATTAGAAAGAATGCTACAAAATAAATGAACAAAATAAGAACATAGGTGATGCGAATCCTACTGGCAGTAAGAGTTCTACTCCAACAAGAAATCCTAGTTCCACTAAGATTGAAAATTCACTTCACATCCATGGAGGTCCAATTACAAGGTCCAAGGCTAAGAAGATAAAAGAAGCTCTCAGTGGGCTTATTCAAGACGTTTGGACTAAGGACACATCAAGGCTTGAGGATTGGATTCAAATTCAAGCCTCATTAATATAATTCAATTTATTGGGCTACAATGAATCTAATATAGGGTTAATGAGCATAAAGGAGCACATAAGGGTGTTTGGTCTTAATTAGCTCCAACAAAGATGGCTCATGCTTGTGACTTAAAGAAACTAGGGTTTCTTACTCCTAATGGGCAGCTACATAGCATTTTAGGAGTATTAGGACTCTGTTTTTAGTTATCTCTTTTATTTAGGATTTTTATTTCTATCCTATTTAAGTTGTAATTCCTTGATACCGTAGAATAAGGGTTTTCTAAAGGCTATACATAGTAAGAATTTTCAAGTTCATTGATTGATGATTAATATATTTTATGAGTTTATACTCTATTCTTAGTTCTTGTTTAGAGATAATTCAAACTCATAAAGATATCCATTGTTTGTGGTGTTCAAGTCTGACTCATTAATTCAGAATCCACACTAAATTGTAGTGTATTCTGCCTTTAATACCTTTGGTTTGATAGTTTAATATAATTGAAGGGTCTAAGGTTTCCATTGATCTAGTTCTAGATAGATCTTGGGCAATGAAATCAAACTTGCATATGGGTTTAATCCTTTGATATATCCTTCGATATAGGTTAGGTTCATATCATTTGATATCAGAAGGCTTCTAAATTAGGTTTCATATCTTTAATTTTCGCATATATTTTTGTTATTTTCTTTTTTCAATCTTATATATCCAAATCTCTTTCAAATTAAACAAAGTAAATCAGTATTATTCTTATGATCTTATTTAAATCTGTTTTATGATTGTTTGTGATTATTTGTTCTAATCACATCTTTACTGGTTCCAAATTCTTTAGTCAAGTGCCTTAAAAAAATAAAAAGGAAAAGAAAAAGAGCTAAGAAAAAAATCAAATAAAAAAAGTTGCTATTGTCAATTGGCTCCACGACCGATTTTATGACCTGCTCTCAAACAAAATTCTGCCTTTTGTTTTCTTTACTTATTAAGCTTAGTTAGTTTTTTATTGCTTTTGTTCTTGTGTCTTTCATTGTGTATATACAGGCTTAATCTTGTTCATTAAGTCTAGTTTACTTTTCTTATTTTGGTGTTCTTGTGTGTGTTTTAAATCTGATTTGTTGGTTATTGAATAGTTACAATTTTAGTTGTTTGCCAATTGATTGTTTTAGCCTTTATAAGAACCAAAAACTAGAGATTGAGTGATAAAAGGTGAGTAATGAGTTCACTATAGGGTAAAAGCATAATTAAGTAAAACACGAGCATGAGTCATATCCTTTGAGTGTAAACATCCAATGGGGTTATTTATGAGATTTCTTTGTTCTTTTTGTGTTATTGTAGATTGTTATGGCTAATCTGCCAAAGCTAACCATGGCACAAGTTATGGAGCATTTAGAGTGTATAGGGAGGCAACTTCGAGATTTTAGTGATCAAGTGGAGAGGCTAGAAACAAATCAAAATGGCCCTAACAACAACGCCAACCACATAAACTAATACGCACTTAGACAAGTTCGTAAAGGGAGATGGCATTATGATGATGATGAGCCCGTTAATGATAATAAACAAGGGCGTAGAATGCAAGATAACAACTTTGAAAATATAAAGATGAAGATTCCTAAGTTCTAAGGAAAAGCCGATCCTAAAGCATAGTTGGAATGGGAAAAGAAAGTAGATTTTATCTTTGATTGTCATAACTACTCTAGGGAGAAAAAGGTAAAACTAGCAACTGTTGAATTCATAGATTACGCTATAATTTGGTGGGATAATTATTGTTGAGTAAGAGGAAAAATGGAGAAGCACCTATTGCGAATTGACAAGAGATGAAAACCATCATTACTATAGAGATGTATGCAATCGACTATAAAGATTGGTACAACGATCTAAAAGTATGGAGGAGTATTATCAAGAGATGGAAATTGCAATGATAAGAGGCAACGTAGAAGAGGAAAGAGAGGCAACTATGGCACGGTTCTTGAATGCATTGAACAAGAACATCTGATGCAGATCTAATAAGCTACTTAAGATGATTCAACCATTTACTTATTAAATAATGAGGAGGTTACATTCTATATGAAGAGGCAGCATTAATTGAGGAATCTTATCAAATCTTTGATGTTACAAAAAGAATTTAAAGGATAGTGGTTACTTATAGCTTTTGATATGCTATGTAATAAATTTTATTTTCATTTCATTTCTTAGCTATATTAACAAAGCCAAATCTATTTGTAAAGGGAGCTAGAATGGATTAAGCATGTCGCTTTGCAATGTAAGGGTTGAATCTCTTTTGTTTCTTTCTGAGTTCTTAAACTTATCAAGATTATTTCTCTTGTGGCGTTTTTCAACTTATCAATATTACTTTTCTTGTGGCATTTTAAACTTATCAAGATTATTCTCTTATGGCATTCTAAACATGATTTATTACGCACCTTCTCTTTTCGTTCTTAAGTGTGGCGCCAATTGTCCTTCTTTAAACTCTTCGTTCATGCGTATCATAAACATTGGGTCAAGAATTTTAATAACATTCGTTCTTACTTCATTATAAGTAACGGGTCAAGGTTTTAATAATATTGGTTAATGTTTTAATAAGCATTTAGGTCAAGGTTTATTAATTTATTTATGCTTCTGTTATATTTAAAAATTTGATTTAGAATGATCCTTGGTAAAAGAACCTCAGTGAGCATTGTGTCTCACGTTTCTCTTTAAGAATCATATTAACATTGCTGATGTGTTGGAGCTGCAAGAATATGTTGAGATGGAGAACATGCTACATAAAGCCATCATGATTGAAAAGCAATTCAAGAGTAAAACTTCCACATGGAAATCAGATTGAAAAGATAGTGACAAGAGCTTTTCCAAGCCCAAAGTATATGTTAGCAAGAATAGGAAGGATTTGGGCAACACTAAAACGCAAGGTAAACCCGAAACTTCTAAAATGTTTGTGGTAGGGACATATTACTTGACAATGTCCAAATAAGCATGTAATGGTGGCTACACAAGATGGTGATATTAAGAGTCATAGTGATGATGATGAAGAACGCATGCCCGAGCTTGAGGATGCAAATGACATAGATGAGCAACTTGGCTCTAATGGTGAGTTGTTTGTCATAAGACATGCTTTTATTATGCAAGCAAAGGAAGAGAATGAGGTCCAAAGAGAGAACATGTTCATGCTAGATGCCAAGTCCAAGACAAGGTATGTAGTTTGATTATAAATGGGGAGAGTTGTACCAATGTTGTTAGTGCTAGTTCAGTTGATAGGTTGCATTTACCTACTACTAAACATCCAAAACCCTATAGATTGTTATGGTTGGATGATTGTGGGGCAAGTAGGGGTTAATAGGCAGGCCTTGATATCATTCTCTATTAGACGTTATCATGATGAAGTGTTATGTCATGTCATTATTATGCATGCTAGTCATATATTATTAGGACATCCATGGCAACATGATGGGCGAGTTATGCATGATGGATATTCAAATCAAAATTCGTTTATGATGAACAACAAACCTATTACACTTGTACCATTATCTTCTAAGCAAGTTTATGAGGACCAAAAGGTTATAACAGATAGAGAGAGAAAGCGCTTGAAAGGGAAAAAGCATTAAAAGCGCAACAAAAGAAGAGTTGTGTGAAATGCCATGAGAGATGTGAGCCTAGAATGGAAATAGGAGACACAGAGGGCGATATGCAAAGAAGAAAAGAGAGAGAGGCGCATGCAAAAGGAGAGGGTGTGATTGTGAATTGTTAGAGAAAAGACAATTTCTATGCAAGAGAGGGTGAGGTGAAGAGAGCTTTTCTTCCAAGGCAATCCATGATTGTACTTTTGTACAAGGGTGCTTATTTAAGCACTAACGAAGAAAACACTAGTCTACCTAGTGTATTTCAATCTCTTTTGTAGGAATTCAAAGACTTATACCCCGAAGAGATGCCTAAAGGACTACCACTAATAAGGGGAATCGAGCATTAAATTGATTTTATACCTGACGCTTGAATTTCAATTATCAAAGTAATCTTGAAGAGAAGAAGGAGTTGCAATTACAAGTGGAAGACTTCAAGGCCAAAGGGTTGATTAGAGAAAGTATGAGCCCATGTGCGGCTCTCACCTTACTTATGCCCAAAAGGGATGGAACATGGCATATGTTTGTTGATTGTCGTGATATCAACAAGATTATGGTAAAGTATCGCCATCCCCTTCCTCTTTTCGATGATATGTTAGATGAACTCTATGGGTCGATTATCTTCTCTTAAATTTATTTGAAATCTAGTTATCATCAAATTAGGATGAATGTGGGTGATGAATGGAAAACCGCATATAAAACAAAGTATGGTCTGTATGAATGGTTAGTCATACCTTTTGGCTTGACTAATGCATCTAGCACTTTTATGAGACTAATGAACCATGTTTTGTGTGCTTTTATTAGAATATTTATGGTTTTCTATTTTAATGAAATCTTGACTTATAGTAAGTGTTTAGATGATCATGTTGAACATATGGGCGTGGTACTTGAGGTGCAAAGAGGAGTTGTCTATTAACTTTGCTAAATGTTCTTTTTACACTAATAAACTTGTGTTTTTAGGATTTTTTGTGAGTGCTAAAGGAATAGAAGTTAATAATGAAAAGGTTAAGGCAATAGAGTCTTGGCCTGAACTTAAGAGTGTTGGGGATGTAAAGTTTGTTAAGGATTTCTCTAGCATAGCTGCACCTTTAACGGAAGTAATTAAAAAGAATGTGGGATTTAAATGGGGTGAGGAACAAGAAAAGGCTTTTAACTTGCTTAAATCTAAGTTAGTTAAAGCACCTTTACTTGCTTTACCTAATTTTGACATAACTCTTAAGATTGAATGTGATGCTTATGGGATTGGTATTGGAGCTATTCTTATGCAAGAAGGGCGACCTATAGCTTATTTTAGTGAAGAGCTCAATGGGTTAGCCTTGAACTACCCAACTTATGATAAGGAGATGTACGCATTGGTGACAGCTTTAGTGATATGACAACACTATGTTTGGCCAAAAGAGTTTGTGATTCACATGGATCATGAGTCACTAAAGCATTTGAAGGAGAAAAATCAACTTAACAAACACCATGCTAAATGGAGGGAGTTCATTGAGTCCTTTTCATATGTGATTAAATACAAGCAAGGTAAAGGTAATGTTGTTGCAGACGTGTTGTCTCAAATGTAGGCACTTCCTTATACTTTGAATGCCAAATTCCTTCATTTTGAGCATATCAAAGAAATTTATGAACATGATTCTAATTTTGGCAATGTGTTTAATGCTTGTGGGAAAGGTGCTTTTAATAAGTTCTATACACATGATGGGTTTTTGTTTAAAGAAAAGCCTTTGTGTATTCCCATGTGTTCTATACGTGAGGTATTAGTTAGGGAAGCTCATGAGGGTCGTTTAATAGGACACTTTGGAATTGCTAAGACTTTAGATGTTTTGTATGATGTTTTCTATTGGCCTAATATGAAGCGAGATGATGCTAGATTTTGTGATAGATGCATTATTTGTAAACAAGCAAAATTTAAATATAAACCCTATGGCTCATATACACCATTGCCCATGCCTAGTTCAGATTGGATTGATATTTTTATGGATTCGTGCTTGGTCTACCTAGGTCTAGGCATGGTAATGATTCTATATATGTTGTTGTTGATGGGTTTTCTAAGATGGCTCATTTCATTCTGTGTCATAAAACTAATGATGCAACATATATTTCTGACTTGTTCTTCAAAGAAATTGTACATTTGCATGGTATTGCCAAGAACTATTGTAAATGATAGGGGTGCAAAGTTTTAAGCTACTTTTGGAAGAATTTATGGGGAAATTTGGGAACTAAGTTATTATTTTCTACTATATGTCATCCACAAAATAATGGTCGCATTGAAGTAGTTAATACGAATTTAGGTACTTTGTTATGTACTCTGGTTAAAAAGAACCTAAAGATCTTAGGAAGAATGTTTGCCCCATATAAATTTTGTGATATGGAACCTCCATGAATAAGCTTGAGAACCCTTTTTGAATTGCAGACCCCTAACGCATTAAGATGAACACCCCAAGAACTAATTTGTTTCAACCCCTAAGAAAGGTTAGAAAACAAATTACTTAGAAAGATGATCAAGAATTAGAATTTAGAAAACTTGTTCCTAAATCCCAATTTCAAAACACTCCATAAGAATATGAGTAATCTACTTGAATGTTTCTTAAGCATGCAGTCTACATAAGAACACAAAAAGAAAAGCAAAACAACTTTTATGTTTAATAACCAATTATCATTCAAATTCAACTTTTAACTTGATTTTTACATCAAAATTCGTACTAGCCTTATATAGGCCTCAGAATACCCTAAATCTCAACTAATAAGGATTTACAAGTCATCTAGAATAAAGATAACCTTTCTAACTAAAAGAGATAACTTAAATAAAGTTCTAGTTAGGTTAAAATACATGTATCGCCTCCCAAAATAAGCCATAAAACTCTAATTTACATAAGTCATATAAATAGGCCTGAAAACATAAGTCAAGTTAGGCCCAAAGTCTTCATATGCTCCAATTCAACTTCTTTTGTCTTTTAAGCCTAATTAGATTTATTCAAGCCCAATAAATTGAATTAGATTAATGAGCCCTAGATTTAAATCCATATCTTCAAGCGTTAATGTGTCCTTAGCCCAAATGTCTTGGATAAGCTCATTGACTTGTAACTTGAATCGAGCTAGGACTCCTAGTTGAATTAGGATTCCCAATGGAATTAGGATTCCTTTTATTACTTGAACTCCTAATATCATCAAGACTCTTTGTAGGACTAGGATTCCTAGTTGAGTCAGGACACTTTATTGAATTAGGATTCCTTGAGCAAGTAGGATTTCCATCATCAAGACTCCTTGTTAGAGTAGGATTCATTGTGCTAGTTTGGTTCATATCAGTTTGCATATAATTGTAGTGTGCATTCATCTACTCAATTATGTCCTTTTGAAGTTGTTTATGATTTTATTCCTTTATCTTCATTAGATATGATTCCTTTACCTTTGAGTGAATGTGTTAATCTAGATGGAAAGAAAAAGGCAGATTTTATGAGGATTTTACATGAGAAGGTGCGTGCAAATATTGAAAGAAAGAATAAAGTTTATGCTGAATAAGCCAACAAATGGTGTGTGAAGGTTGTCTTTGAACTGATGATTAGGTTTGGGTGCACATGTGCAAGGATAAGTTTCCTTCACAAAGGGGTTCCAAGTTACTTCCATGAGGAGATGGTCCTTTTAAAGTTCTTAAAAGGATTAATGATATTGCATATAAATTGGAATTCCCGGTGATTATGAAATTAGTCCTACTTTTAATGTTGCTGATCTTTCTCTTTTTAATTTGGACATAGGTGATGATTCGAGGACAAATCATGCTAAAGGAGGGAATGATGCGAATCCTGTTAGGATTAGGAGTCCTAATCCAATAAGGAATCCTAGTTCAACTGCAATTCAAGATTCACTTCACATGCATGGAGACCCAATTACAAGATCCAAGGCTAAGAAGATAAAAGAAGCTCTCAATGGGCTTATTCAAGACGTTTGGGCTAAGGACACATCAAGGCTTGAAGAGTTGGATTCAAGTTCAAGGCTCATTAATCTAATTCAGTTTATTAGGCTTGATTGAATCTAATATGGGCTTAATGAGAATAAAGCAGCACATAAGGGAGTTTGAGCCTAATTAGCTCCAACAAAGATGGCCCATGCATGTGATTTAAAGAAACTAGGGTTTTTTACTTCTAATAGGCGGCTACATAGTATTTTAGGAGCATTAGGACTTTGTTTCTAGTTATCTCTTCTGGTTAGGATGTTTATATCTATTTTAGTTGTTTAAATCAATTTGATTTGATACTTACGCTTAGCCATGGAAGAGAATAAAGAATTGGTGATTTCTTTCCTTATTGGATAAGAAATCCTACTTATGTTCTCATTCATTCGTTTCTTTTGTTTATCTCTTTCTAATCTATTTCTAGTATAATGGTTTAGTTTTATTTGGTGAGCATAAACACAAGTGTTGAGTTAAAGCACATGGACAAGACGTAAATCCACGGGCGTAAGAGAGAAATCATGTTGGTTTCAACAAATCCAAGCATAATACAAGTGATAATATGAGCCTTTTGATGTTTGGGATGCATACAATGAAGTAATTTAGGTCAGAGGGTTATTAGGTAGGCCCACACGAATTTCTCCTTTTTTTTTCCAAATTGGCTCATACAATTTAGGGCTACAAGAGTTGTTGAACAGTCAACTGCTCTCTTATTCATGATCTCAATTTAGTAACAATCGGGAATACGAGCATTTTGATTTATCGGAAGCATATAATGAAGTAATTTGGGAGTGTTATTAGTTAGGGCCATGCAGATTCTCCCTTATTTTCATTATTCTAGCTTTTAAAATTTAGAACTATGAGAGTTGTTGACAAATCAACTCCTGTCTAGTTTTCTCAATTTGATTTTAGTTTATTCATCTTTCTTTATTTATTTACTCATATTTAGCTTCTAGTTTCTTCTTATGGAATGAGGGCCTTCAATTGTAGGCACCGATCTAATTCTTAGACAAATGCGAACAAAGAAAATTAGTTGATCGAGTAATCATATCATTCTCCATATGATCACGAACAAAGCTTTTGGAGGAAACAAGGAACGAAGAGAATGGAGGCACGCCTAAATATTTTGATTCAGGATTTGCTCTATTTGGATCTACATCATTCCTTTTTCCTCTAGGCATAAGGAATTTTGATGACATATGGATTGGTGTATGGAGTCACGGGAACGTAGTTGAGAAGATTGATTAGTGGCATTGGGGCTTAGCTTGATGATCAAGTAGGACGAAACGTAAATCCATGCGCGTAAGGGGTAAATCATGTTGTTTTTTATTAATCCAAGCACAATACAAATGGGAATGCAAGCATTTTGATGTTTGGGATGCATATAATGATGTAATTTGGGTTAGATTTTTAATAGGTAGGCCCCCACGATTTTACCCCATAATTTCAAGTTATAAAATGGATGCACATGATTAGTTATCATTTGGGAATTACAAAATGAGTGTTATAAATGTAAAAACAACCACTTTTAATGAGTTTTAATGGGGATTAAAGGTGAAAACATGGGAAAACCAAAGTCATTAGACATCCATTTACGGTTCTTTGTCTTATTTTGGCTATAACTATCAAAGCCAAATTCATTTGTAATAATCAATTGATGAATGATAATCTTTATTTGCTCTTTGTGAGTGTTATGCTTAAGTTCTTGAATGAACTTTGAACTTATCAAACTATTTTTAGTTTATGGCATTCTCTACCCAAAATCTTGTGTTTGATTCTTAACTTATCAAATTATACTTGGTATGTGGCATTTGAAGTTCAATTCAAGTTCTAGTTTCATTATTGGAACTAGTTTTCCCTAACTTCACTTGAGGAGATCCTGGGGCTTTGGAATCATCTTCATTAGAGGGTGTTTTCAAGCATTCTATATATATCATAAGTAAATAGTTATTGGGGTGTATGGTTACTAAGATGATGATTTCTTATCATTTGGTATTAGAACTTGCTTCAAGTTGAGGTTTACTTATTTTTGTGTTTTGTGTTTTATTGAAGTTTCTCATCTTCTTCTCATTTTGCTTATTTTTGCCAAATTCTTCTTATTTCAATTTTTTCCTTCTAAGTACTCTTTGTTGTAAAGTTTACACCTTTGTATTCATTAAACAATTTTTTGTTCTCCCTTCTTATTAATCTCTTTGTGTTATTCTTGATTTCTTTTTACTTTTATTATTATCTAAAAAATAAAAAAATAATCAAAAGATCAAACAAAAAGAAGGTTTGAGTGGCATAAAAACCATATTATATTATTTACTTTCATTGTTTTCTTGTGTCTAGCTACTTTAAGTTTAGCCTTACCTAACAACTTGATCTAAACCAACTTCTTTTTTCACTCCGCTGAATTGCCATAATCTAATTTGATTTATTTAGGTGATTAATTCATCTAAGAACCTAAAGAAAAAGTAAGAGAGGTAAAAGGCAATAGTGGTGAGACTAGCATCAAGAAAAGCCAAACCTTGAGTGAAACACGAGTGGTGTGACATTTTAATTGAGAAAAACACATCAGGGAGTGTTTTTGTGAGGCTATTCTAACTTGTTTTTTAGGTTTCAGACAATGTCAAAAGAACAAGTTTCAAGTAGTGTTGGAGCATCCATTAAGCAAACTTTGCTAGCAATGTAAAAGGAGTTTGAAAGAATGTATAGGTGGATGGATGATGTTGTTGAAAGTGTGAGAAGGCAAGTTGAAACTATTACAGGGATTCAAAATGAGCCTAGAAGACAAAGGGAACTAGCCTTTGAATAAGAGGATTATGATGCAAAAGAAGAGTTGGAGGATGACCAAGCAACCACTCTTGGTCGAGATGACCATCCTAGGAGACACAATAGGAGATCAAGGCAAGATGGTGTAGATCGCAACCTAGGTAGCATCAAAATTAACATTCCTTCCTTTCAAGGAAAGAATGATCCTAATGGCTACTTGGAATGGGAGAAAAAGGTGGAGATGATCTTTAAATACCATAACTATTCGGAGGAGAAAAAGGTAAAACTTTTTGCCATTGAGTTTTGTGATTACGGTAGTGTTTGGTGGCATCAATTGTATAGCGAAATGAGATGAAATGGAAAAAGACTCACAGGGTCATGGATGGAGATGAAATGCATCATGAGGAAGAGGTTCATTCCTAACCATTACTATAGAGATTTACATCAACGATTGCAAACTCTAAGGCAAGGAACCATGAGTGTGGAAGAGAACCATAAAAACATGGAAATGGTTATGATTAAAGCAAATGTGGAGGAGGATAAAGAGGCTACCACGACAAGATTCTTGAATGATCTAAATAAAAATATTGTTCATCTTGTGTAGTTGCGACATCATGTGGGGGCTTGAGGACATGGTGAATGTGGCAATAAAAATTGAAAGGCAACTCAAGTGAAAAGGTCCTAGTAAGTTTGATTCTAAACTTAATTCGAGTTATAGTTCTTCTAATTGGAAATCGAATTGGAGTAAAAAGGATGATAAATTTGCTAAGCCTAAAGTGGATGAGAATAAGAGTAAAAATAAAATAGGCAGCAAACACAAAATTGAGAATCAAGCTAATCAATCTAGAAACTTAAAGTGTTTTAAGTGTCTTGGACATGGTCATTATGCACGTGATTGGCATAATAGAAGGACCATGATTGTTAAAGATGGAATTATTGAATATGAAAGTGAAAATGAAAATGTTGATGAGAATGATGACATGTCAACTTTAGAAGATGTTAGTGATGTTGAGTATGCTAAAGGGGATGTGTTAGTAGTACAACGCACACTTAATTTGCAATGTAAACATGACTAATATGGAGTGCAGTGTGAGAACTTGTTTCATACTCATTGTTTAATTGCTAATAAGTTGTGCAACATGATTGGTAATAGTGGAAGCTGTACTAATGTTGCTAGTACTTTGCTTGTAGAGAAATTGAAATTACCAACTACCAAACACCTAAGGCCATACAAGTTGCAATGATGGAATGATAGTGGTGTTGTGAAGGTAAATAAGCAAGTGATAATTTCTTTTGCCATTAGGAGATATAAGGATGAGGTGCTTTTAATGTGGTTCCCATGTATGCTGGACATGTTTTGTTGGGAGGACCTTGGCAATATGATAGGCGTGTGATTTATGATGGGTTCAAGAATTGATATTCCTTGACTATTGAAGGACAAAAGTTAAATCTTGGACCATTACCTCCCAAGGCAATTTTTGATGATCAAATGAGAATTAAACAACAATATGAAGAGCTTGAATCTTCATATGGGGAGAATTTAGGGAGGAGCAAGAAATAGTAAAAAAAGAAAAAAGGTGAGGCAAGTGGTAAATGTGAGTGTAATGGGAGACAGAAAGTGAGAGAAAACAAGAGAGATGAGAGTGAAAGAAAAATGAATGTGTATGAAAAGCCAAGTGATATGAGAAAAACACTAACCTTGAGGCAACCCTTACTTGTACTCATGTACAAGGAAGTTTTGATGATTTCCAACGATCTTAACAAGGATTTGCCTAGTGTTGTTCTTGAGCTTTTGCAGGAATATGAAGACCTCTTTTCCGAAGATGTGCCTAAAGCATTACCACCAATTCGAAGAATTGAACATCAAATTGATTTCATTTCGGGTGCAAGCATACCAAATAGGCTAGCATATAAATGCAAGCCTGAGGAGACAAAAGAAATCTAAAGGCAAGTGAGTGAGCTTATGGATAAGGGGTATGTAAGAGAAAGCATGAGTACACGTGCAGTTCCTGTAATTTTAGTGCCTAAGAAACATGGTTTATGGACGATGTAGGTTGATTTATCATGCCATCAACAAAATAACAATAAAGTATTGCCATCCTATGCTTAGGCTAGATGACATGTTGGATGAATTGCATGGTGCTTGTGTGTTTACTAAAGTGGATTTAAAATCTAGATATCATTAAATAAGAATGTGTGAGAGTGATGAATGGAAAACCGCTTTAAAAACAAAACATAAATTATATGAGTGGTTAGTCATGCGATTGGTTTGATTAATACTCCAAGTACTTTAATGCGATTGATGAATCATGTTTTGCGCGCTTTCATTAGAAAGTTTGTAGTGGTTTATTTTGATGATATTCTTGTGTATAGCAAATCATTAGATGAGCATGTAATACACTTAAAGCTTATTTTTATGGGGCATTTGTTAACACAAGAGACATTATATGCTAATCTTAAGAAATGCACTTTTTTCACTAAGGAAATTATTTTTCTTGGATATATTGTTAATACCAAGGGAATTCATGTTGATCAAGAAAAAGTAAAAGTAATTAGAGAGTGGTCAAAGCCTATTAGTGTGCATGATGTTAGGAGTTTTCATGGTCTTACTAGCTTTTATAGGACATTCATTAAGGATTTCTCTACAATTGCTGCACCTTTAACTGAATGCATTAAGAATAATATGAGTTTCAAGTGGGGAAAAGAATAAGATGATGCTTTTAACTTGCTAAAAGACAAACTGTTCAGCCTTTACTTGCTTTGCCTGACTCTGCTAAAACCTTTGAGGTTGAGTGTGATGCAAGTGGAATAGGTATTGGTGGAGTCTTGATGTAAGAAGGAAGACCAGTTGCATTCTTTAGTGAGAAGCTAACTGGAGAAAGTCTAAACTACCCAACTTATGAAAAAGAGTTTTATGCTTTGGTAAGAGTTTTAGAGACATGGCAGCACTATCTTTGGTATAAGGAATTCATTGTACACATTCACCATGAGTCTTTGAAATATCTCAAAAGGCAAGGGATGCTAAGCCGTAGGCATGCTAAATGGATGGAATTTATTAAACCCTTTCCATACATCATCAAGTATAAACAAGGTAAAGAGAATATCGTTATCGATGCTCTATCTAGAAGGTATGCTCTAGTTTCTACACTTGATGCAAAATTATTAGGTTTTGAGTTCATTAAGGAATTATATAATTCAGACCATGATTTTGCTAATGTATATGGGGCATGCGAGAAAGGGGTTTTTGACAAATTCTATAGACATGATGGTTTTCTTTTTAAAGAAAATAAGTTATACGTACTTCAATCTTCTTTAAGATAGTTGCTTGTGAGGGAGGCACATGGTAGGGGTTTGATGGGGCATTTTGGTGTGAGAAAGACTTTAGATGTTTAAAGTAATCACTTTTTTTGCCACAAATGAAAAGAGATGTTGAAAAAATATGTGAGAGATGCATCACTTGTAAATAAGCTAAATCTAAAGTGATGCCTCATGGGTTGTATACTCTACTTCCCATAGGTAATGAACCTTAGGTACCATTTATATGGACTTCGTTTTAGGATTACCTAGGTTAAAGGGAGGGAAAGATTCTATTTTTATTGTTGTTGATAGGTTTAGCAAAATGGCACATTTCATTCCATGCCACAAGACAGATGATGCAACTCATATTGCAGGGTTGTTCTTAAAAGATATTGTGAGATTGCATGGAGTTCCAAGGACAATAGTTAGTAATAGAGATGTCAAGTTCCTTAGCTACTTTTGGTAGACACTTTAGAGAAAGTTGGGAACAAAGCTTCTATTGTCAACAACTTATCAGCCATAAATGGATGGACAAACAGAGGTGGTTAATAGGACTCTCTCACAACTATTGAGGCCAATAATTCAAAGAAATTTGAAGAATTGGGAAGAATATTTGCCACATGTCGAGCTTGCATACAATAGGAATATTGATGCTCCAAAACTTTTTTCACCTTTTGAGGTAGATATGGGTTCAATCCATTAATTGCTATGGATTTATTGCCATTACCCATTGATAAGGTTAATTTTGAAGGTAAGCAAAAAGCTGAATTTGTTAACAGCTTACATGAAAAGGTGCATGCTCAAATAGAGAAAAGAAATCAACAATATGAAAAGCAACACAACAAGGGGAGAAAGAAAGTTGTATTTAAGCCAGATGACTGGATTTGGGTGCATTTGAGGAGGGAAAGATTTCCAACCTAAAGGAAGTCTAAGTTATTGCCAAGAGGGGATAGACCATTCCATTTCCTTGAAAGAATGAATGATAATGCCTACAAGCTAGATTTGCCAAGTGAGTATGGCAATTTGAGTGCTTCTTTTGGTATTGTTCATCTTTCTTTATTTGATATAGGTGATGAAGTTGACAATGAGGCTGATTCGAGGACAAATGCTTACGAGAAGAGAGGGAACGATGCAACAAAGACAAGAACTACAAATGATCCTTTAAGTTTTCATGGAGGTCCAATGACAAGATCCAAGTCCAAAAGGATGCAAGAAGCTTTGTTGGGCCTAATTAAAGACATTTTGAGTTTTCAAGCACAACAAGGCTTAGCCCAAGGCTTAGGATTGCAAAAAGGGACCAAAATCATTAATTTAGTGCAATAAGTTTGGATAGAACTCAAAGGGTCCAATACAATTCATTTTATGCCTTTTATTTTCATTTTTATTAGGTTTTCTTAAGTTAGGGTGTGATTAGTTATTTTTTGGAGTTACACAATAGATGCACATGATTAGTTATAATTTGGAGTTACAAAATGGATTCACATGATTAGTTGTCATTTGGCAGTTACAAAATGATTGCCATCAATGTAAAAACAACCACTTTTAATGAGTTTTAATGGAAATTAAAGGAGAAAATATGGGAAAGCTCAAAAGACATCCATTTAGAGTTCTTTTTCTTTTTTTGGATATAAATATGAAAGCCAAATTCATTTGTAGATTCCAATTGATGAATGATAATCTTTATTTACTCTTTGTGAGTGTTTCTACTTAAGTTCTTGAATGAACTTTGAACTTATCAAATTATTTTAGTTTGTGGCATTCTCTAGCTAAAATCTTGTGTTTGATTCTTAACTTATCAAATCATACTTGGTCTTTGCGTTTGGAGTTGAATTAAAGTGCTAGTTTAATTATTGGAACTGGCTTTTCCTAACATCACTTGAGGAGATCCTTGGGTTTTGGAATCATCTTGATTCGAGGGTTTTTTCTTGCATTCCATATGTATCATAACTCATTAGTTATTGGGGTGTATGGTTGCTAAGATGATGGTTTCCTATTACTTTGATTGGTCAACAACTATTGTAGTCCATAATTTTATGAGCCAGCTTAACGAAAACAAGGAAAAATTCGCACGGGCCTACCTAATAACACTCTAGCATAAATTGCTTCACCATCTTTGTCCCAAACATCAGTACACATGCATTCCTGCATTGATTAATAGAAAGCAACATGGTTTCTCCCTTGTGTTCTTTTCTCTCTTTTATATTCTTTGTCTACTCGTGTTTAAATTAATTCGATTTGATCCTTACGCTTAGCCATATGGAAGAGAATAAAGAATATGCGATTTCTTTCCTTATCAGATTCATAATTCTACTTATGTTCTCATTCTATTCGTTTCTTTTGTGTATCTCTTCCTAATCTCTGTCCAATGTGATGGTTTGGTTTTATTTGGCCACCATAAACATGAAAATATTGAGTAAAAGCACGTGGAAGCTGTAGTTATAAGCATTAAACTAAGGCCTGGAAAAATGCGAAGAAAGAAAATTAGTTGATTGAGTATTAATATCATCCTCCACATGATTATGAATGAGTCTTTTGGAGGAAAGCGGAAACAACATGAATGGAGGCACGCCCAATGATTTTGATTCAGGATTTGAAGCATTAGGCTCTCTATTATCCTTTGTTCCTCTAAGCACGAGTACTCTCTTGATGATATAAGGATTGGTATAAGGAATTATAGGAACGCGATTAATAAGCTTAACTGGTAGCACTAAGGCTTAGCTTGATGATCAAGTCAGATGAGATGTAAATCCACACCTGCAAGGGAGAAATCATGTTACTTTTGATTCATCTAAATCAGAATTAGAGCATTTTGATGTTTGACAGGCATATAATGAAGTAAATTGGGCTATAGTGTTATTAAGTATGCTGACGTGAATTTCTCCTTGTTTTCATTAAGGAATCATAGGAATGCAATTGACAAGCTTATGGGGTGGCATTATGGTATAACTTGATGATCAAGCAACATAAGACGCAAATCCACATGCATAAAGGAAAAATCATGTTTGTTAAGAACCTTTAGTAATAGAATATACGAACTCTAATAGTTGTAAACCCATATATCACTAACCTAGAAACACCACTAACAAATTGAATCAAATCCTAGGATCACTCTAGATCAGATTATAAAGTTGATCAATACAATTACAAACTAAATAAAACTAAGTTCTTTAAACCATAATCCTAGCACATAATAAAGATAAATTAAATCATTGATAAGTGGTAAATGCATTCAACAAGAATATAAGAATTCAAGCAAAGGTTACTAGAATAATGAAATATCATTAATAATCAAAACTTGATGTAATATATGGCTCGGTTCAAGTTAAATAGACATGAAACAAATCCTAGAATACAACAAATAGGAAAAACATTATTATGCCCTAAATAAACTTAATGTTTAAGAATAAAACTAAACCAAGGCCTACAAGCATATTCCAGCCTTAATTGGTTCTTCATGGGCTTGGACCTCTAATAGAGTGAATAAAGCCCAATCTTGATGCTCTTTAATAGTTGTGAATCTTAGGCCTTTAAATGCACTCTCCTTGCTAGCCTAATCTTGTATATAGCCATTTAATGCTTGTTGCAACTTCTTGGCTCTACTCATTGGACGTTGTGGGAAGCTTAACCAATCTTTAGCATCCTTAGCTTTCCTTGCGTGCTCCTCATCAAACCGATCATCTTCAAGCTTTTCTTGTACTAGCCCATCCGTATCAATGTTGCTTTCGATTAATACAAGTGGGAATGCACATGTTTTGATGTTTGGGAATCATATAATGAAGTAAATTGGGCAAGAGTGTTATTAGGTATGCCCACGCGCAGTTCTCCTTATTTTCGTTAAGAAATTGATGCAACAAAGACAAGAACTACAATTGATCCTCTAAGCTTTCAAGGAGGTCCAATGATAAGATCCAAGTTTAAAAGGATGCAAGAGGGTTTGCTGGGCTTATTTAAAGACATTTGAAGTGTTCAAACACAATAAGGCTCATTGCAAAGCTTATGATTGCAAAAAGAGACCAAAATCATCAATTTAGTGCAATAAGTTTGGGCTGAACTCAAAGGTCCAATACAATTCATTCAAAGCCTTTTTATTTTTATTTTTGTTAGGTATTTTTAAGTTAGGGTGTGATTAGTTGTCATTCGGAGTTACATAATGGATGCACATGAGTAGTTATAATTTGGAGCTACAAAATGGATGCACATGACTAGTTGTCATTTGGGAGTTATAAAATGTGTGCCATCAATGTAAAAACAACCACTTTTAATGAATTTTAATAGGGATTAAAAGGGATAACATGGGAAAGCTCAAAAGACATCCAATTAGGGTTCTTTGTCTTGTTCTGGATATAAATATCAAAGCCAAATTCATTTGTAAAAATCAATTGATGAATGATAATCTTTATTTGCTCTTTATGAGTGTTTATGCTTAAATTCTTCCATGAACTTTTAACTTGTCAAACTATTTTTAGTTTATGACATTCTCTAAACAGAATCTTGTGTTTAATTCTTAACTTATCATAGTATACTTGGTTTGTGGCGTTCAGAGTTGAATTCAAGTGCTAGTTTCATTATTGGAACTAGTTTTCCCTAACTTCACTTGAGGAGATCTTTGGCTTTTTGAATCATCTTGATTGGGGGGTGTTTTCAAGCATTCCATATGTATCATAACTAAATAATTATTGAGGTTTATGGTTGCTAAGATGATGATTTCCTATCATTTGGTATAAAAGCTTGCTTCAAGTTGAGGTTTGCATATTTTTCTGTTTTGTGTTTATTGAAGTTTCTCATCTTCTTCTCATTTTCTTTATTTGTGCCAAACTCTTCTTATTTCAATTTTGTCGTTTTAAATACTCTTTTTTTTAAGGTTTACACATTTGTATTCATTAAACAAATTTTTATTGTCCCTTCTTGTTAATCTCTTTGTGTTGTTCTTAATTTCTTTTTACTTTTGTTATTATTATAAAAGGAATCAAAAAGAAATCAAAAGATCAAACAAAAAGAAGGTTTGCGTGGCATAAAAACCCTATTCTATTTTTCTCTTTCATTGTTTTCTTGTGTCTAGCTACTTTAAATTTGGCCTTACCTAACAACTTGATGTAGACCAACTTTTCTTTCACTCCATTGAATTGTCGTAATCTAATTTGGTTTATTTAGGTGATTAGTGCATCTAAGAACTTAAGGCAAAAGCAAGAGAGGCAAGAAGCAATAATGGTGAAACTAGCATCGAGAAAAGCTAAAGCTTGAGTGAAACATGAGTGGTGTGACATTTTAATTGAGAGAAACATGTGAGGGAGTGTTTTTGTAAGGCTATCCCAACTTATTTTTCAGGTTTTGCACAATGTCAAAAGAACAAGTTTCAAGTAGCGTTGGAGCATCCATTAAGCAAACTTTGCAAGCAATGCAAAAGGAGTTTGAAAAAATATATAGGCGGATGGATGATGTTGTTGAAAGTGTGAGAAGGCAAGGTGAAACTATTACAAGGATTTAAAATGAGCCTAGAAGAGAAAGGCAACTAGCCTTTGAACAAGAGGTTATGAGCAAGTAACCACTCTTGGAGGATGACCAAGTAACCACTCTTGATGGAGATGAGCATCCTAGGAGACACAATAGGAGATCAAAGCAAGATGGTGTAGATCACAACCTAGGTAGCATCAAAATGGAAATTCCTTCCTTTCAAGGAAAGAATGATCCTGATGTCTACTTGGAATGGGGGCAAAAGGTGGAGATGATCTTCGAATGCCATAACTATTCGAAGGAGAAAAAGGTAAAACTTATCGCCATTCAGTTTGATGATTACGCTAGTGTTTGGTGGCATCAATTCTATAGGGAAAAGAGAAAAAATGGAGAAAGATCCATAGGGTCATGGATGGAGATGAAATGCATCATGAGGAAGAGATTCAGTCCTAACCATTACTGTAGATATATGCATCAATGATTGCCAAATCTAATGCAAGGAACCATGAGTGTGGAGGTGGACCACAAAGAATTGGAAATGGATATGATTAAAGCAAATTTGGAGAAGGATAGAGAGGCCACCAAGGTAAGATTCTTAAATGGTCTAAACAAGAATATTGTTAATCTTGTGGAGTTGCAACATTATGAAGAGCTTGAGGACACGGTGAATGTGGCCATGAAAATTGAAAGGCAACTCAAACGAAAAGGTCCTAGTAAATTTGATTCTAAACTTAATTCGAGTTCTAGTTCTTCTAATTGGAAATCGAATTGGAATAAAAAGGATGATAAATTTGCTAAGCCTAAAGTGGATGTGAATAAGAATTATAATGAAATAGGTAGCAAAAATAAAATTGATATTCAAGCTAATCAATCGAGAAACATGAAGTGTTTTAAGTGTCTTGGACATGGTCATTATGCACGTGATTGACCTAATAAGAGGACCATGATTGTTAGAGATGGAATTGTTGAATCTGAAAGTGAAAATGAAAATGTTGGTGAGAATGATGACATGCCAACTTTAGAGGATGTTAGTGATGTTGAGTATGCTAAAAGGGATGTATTAGTTATACAATGCACACTTAATTTGGAATGTAAACATGATAAATATGGAGAGCAGCGTGAGAATTTGTTTCCTACTCATTATTTAACTGCTAATAAGTTGTATAACATGATTATTAGTAGTGGAAGTTGTACTAATATTGCTAGTACTTTGCTTGTGGAGAAATTAAAATTACCTACTATGAAACACCCAAGGCCTTACAAGTTGAAATGGTGGAATGATAGTGGTGATAGTAAATTGATAGGCTATTTATGTAGCTACAATCTAAGGCATTGAACCTATCAAGGTCATATTCTCGGGAAAGTGAAAACCTAGAGTTACTACTTCGTTCTTTGTTATCTAACCTAAAATATATGATAGATGAATTCTAAATTTACTAATAACTGGAAACTTAGTTCTAAATGAGATGCAAGAATGAATGAATAAATGAAACAATTAAGACAAGAAAGCAGACCCAAAAGGAACCTAAACTAGTTGGCAATCAAACAAAAGATAACAGATTGATGAATCCAATTACGCTACCTGTAGATGAATTCTTAACTAAATTCGGTCTCCCTCTCGAGATGCCCGAATTCCTAAACCTAAGAACCTAAAGTTGGAATATCTTCCTAATGATTGATTATTAAGTTAGCATTAAGCTTTAATCCGCCTCTATTAAGCTTTGTTAATTCTTAATCCAGCCAGTCAATGACCCTTATCTCTAAGTAATTATTAACCAGTTCTTGCTATTCAAAATTCCAATTACTTAATGAATTTCTCAATTATAGAAAGCAATATAAGGAACACAATTTACAATATCTCATGAATAATTCGATATCTTATTAATATTGAAAGAAAAAAAATATAAAAAAGAACTCAAACAATCCAATAGTACTAAGCCAACATAGTAAGGAAATCCTAATAGGTTTAATCGATCTAGCTACACATGTTCATGTCTAAAACAACTAGGAATTCAATTACAATGAAAGAATAAAGAAAATTAAATAGATACACCCTTTTCCCTCGAATTGGACGAACAACTCAAAATCTGAATCTACACTACGGTTGATCTCCCAAGTTGGCTCTTGATTTGCCTCAGAACCCACTCTTGATTTTCCATGTGATGCTTGAACCATTAAAATCCGTCCTTCAATATGCGAAATATGGTTTCCCAAAGTCGAATATTGAAGTCTAAAAAAGGGTGGCTCGAACGTGTATGTGAGATCTAGAGTCAAAAAATCGAACCCTAGCATAATAAATCGCATTTGCCTATATAAATGTCTCAGCACGGCCGTGGTCAAGCTCGTGCTGATCAGCACGGCATAGTCCAGGCCATGCTGGACCTCCGAGTCCCACAATATAGGGCTTCTTCTTGGTCGTGCCCTTGTCGGTGCTGAGCCACCACAGGCCATGATGAAGGCCGTGGTGGCCTCAGAAACCGATGCAAAATAGCACTCTTGAGGGTTAAGTGTTGATGGTTCCGCACAGCTAGAGTCTAGGCCGTGCTCAACCTTGAAATGGTAGCCCTTGCTTAATTTTGATGGATTCTGGTCTGTATTTGCATGTATTTCCCTCGACTATTGATAATATCCATCGATAATCACCTGAAACATGAAAGGAACCAAAACACATGTGATTCTGACATAAAATAATACAACTATGCTAAAAAGTGGAAGTAATTGGGCATATAAACATTTGTAAAATGATGCACATTAAATCACCCTACACTTAAGCTTTTGCTTGTCTTCAAGCAATCAATAACTTAATACATATACAATCAACAATCACCCCTCAAAATCCATGCTAAATTTCACAACTTAACCTTATTAAATATATAAAGAATGAAACTCGAGTAGCTAAACTAATCATACACCTTCAAAGAAGAACTATAGTAATACCATCTCGAAATACAACTTTTATAACAACCCAGCATTAAAGACCAAGAACCAGTGCCTCATAGGAATCTCTCAAATCACTCATAGTGTTTATAGGTAAACAAGAAAATTCCCTCAATGCAGTTGCACAAAACATGTTTACTATAAGCTTGCTCATCAATCTCATCTTCGCGACTGCGAATAAATGAATACCATAATCAAAAGGTCTTTATAAGGGTTGAAATGTGGCTAAGGTAAAGGTAAGAATATTTGGATAGAAGTGTAAAGTATACTGAAAAATCATGCAATTATTTAGAATGAATGCTTCAGGAGCTGAATGCCAAAACAACAAAAATACTCATTAAGCCTTATTTGAAGTAAAGGATGCTCATAAGAATTAGATCCAAAAGAGCTAAGAACTAAGAAATAAGTTAGAAATTTTTTTTTTCTATTTTCTTTTTCCTTTGTTAGCATATATATATGCCACAACAGCTTATATAGGGGTTGCATGATTAGTGACATAAACAACGAGAATAGTTATCCAATTTGGATTGAAGGGAGCATCAAAAAATGATTGAAAAGACTAAGTGAATTTATAACAAAATTAGGCACTATGATTCCATAAAAAAAGAAGCATAACATACAATTATTCAGTATACAAGGTGAAAGAAAAGAAAAATGTATAGAATGGTGTATGTGTAGTGTATAGGTGCAAATCATGAAGAAAAGGTCAAGGCTCAAAACTGGCTGACTAACGGAAACAAAGGGTAGGCTTGTCGCCGAATGTGGTGAATTCCTAAGTTGCCCAAATCATCTAATGGTATTCAAAAGTTCATGTAACCTTAACAAGTATTACAGAGCAAGTTCTAGAAATAATAATAAGTACAACGCACACTCAAACAAGAAAAATTATGAGCATAATTTGTAATAGATGCTCAAATTTTGGTTCAAAAACTCATGTTTGAAATGGCTAAAATTTGCAATTGGTTCTCAGACTTATCAATTGTCACATAAATTGTATAAGAGATTGGCATAATCAAAGTTCAAAGATGAAGGTTGTGAATTTGCAAGGAACTCATGCGACACCGATTTAACTCAGCCAAATTGACATATTGAATACAGTGAAATTGCTTTCTAAGAACAAAAGTCGAGAGGGACAATCAATTACTAGTGTGTGAATTAAGTCATTAATTACAAAAGAATAAACTAAGCTTAAATGTCATGAAGAAACTAGGTCCTAACATCCTAAGAATAGTCTGTTATCATTGCCTAAACAATCAAGAGATAAAACCATAGATACCCACCCCACACTTGAGTATAACACTACCCACAGTGTTAGAAAAATAAAAGCGAGTATATTACATATCTAGCACATTAGAAGAGTGAAAATCATATTAAATGTACGTAGCATGAAGGCAAAGCAAAGTGTTCTACTGAAATAACATAAATGAAAGTAAAATGAAAGAAAATAAAATAAAATAATAATGCGAAAAGAACTGAAAATAAAATAAAAATTAAATTAAAGAAAGAAAGAAAATAAGGAAAAGGAAAAGAAATAGAGCATAAATTCTTGTCACTGTTGGTAGTCTGCCGAAGGCACATCCTCACTATCGGCGGTGGTGGCACAGGATCCGTGAAGCAACCTGCTAGATCAAACTCCATATCATCGATGAATCGCTGATTTTATGCTTCGGTCTCTACCATCTTTTGTTCTGCTCCGCCATTAGGTCCGTCTGGATGGCCTGCCTATCCAGCCCATGCATAAGCTACTGGAGCATATCGTTTAACCCTTGAAACTGTGCCCTAATCTCATCTTGAAATTTCCCAAACTCCTTTCCGTGTTGCACAAACTTGGCATAGTGTTGTTATTGTACATCAGAAACTCGATCTAGCCGGTCAGCCAAAGCAATAATCTGAGCACTCGATGTCCCTGTAGAATAAAAAGAGGAAGCTCCAGATGTATGCATAAACATTCTTGCTGGGTAGGAGTCCTAACATCTGGAATCTCAGCCGTAGGGTCTTGGGCTCTTCGAGCTGCTATCTCTCTAGCCTCCCTGACTATTGCACTGATGAGCCTGTACTCAATGCCATCTGGGTGACGAGTGACCATGATCATCTACATGTTGATAATCTGTCTGATCCCTAATGGTGTCATGTCACCATTTTGAGAAAGCTTAGATAGATAGTCGTCTAGTACGTCCAGTCTCTTGGCCAAGCTAGTCATATACGGGCCAAAACATCAGTGCATCTTCTTCTACACATCGATTATGAAGGAACGGGCTTGACGAGCCAATAGATATCCTATGTTAAGCTTCTTACAATGTTGCCTAGCCTAGAGAATGAATACATCGGTCTATGTGATCGCTCCAAAACTATCTCCTTGGCCTGTAATCGTGTAAGCTAATAGTGTATGGAGATAGTAGAGATGATCTGGAAGGCTAGACGCTTTAGACCTGCTAAGGTAGTATTATTCTAGCTTGAGTACTAATGAATCCCACCTGGTGTCATACAAGATTAGGTTGATGTAGATTCATCCCTGATACTCCTCGCCTGAGGTCTCCTACTTAGTCCATAAACCCAAATGCATGCTGAATTATGGAATTGAAATTGAGAACTCCTTTCCTCCAAGTCTGAAGCAAACTGCATCAGGTTGATGCTAGTTTGTTATCTATTGCTGCAGGAAGAAGGTGCTGAGGAATTCAATGGTGAGCTCGCAGTAGGTGGGCTTAATGATGTTGAAAAATCATGTGTAAGACAGTATGTCGAATAGTGCACGAACATCCTGAGCTAATCCCACTATCTTCAAGGATACAAAGTCGATGCAACGTCCAACCATTACTTGCTTCCATCTCATGACTTGAAAGCTGCTCTCGTTAACAGCATTCTGAAATGTCCATAAAGGAAGTCGACCAGCTGCGGGTGGATTTTCAGCTGGTGTTCTTCATGTTCGGACTAGTTGCTGTTGTGGTGGGGGTGCTGGTGCTGGTGCTAGTGAAGGTGAAGTGGAAGAGGAGGTTCCTTCGCCATGCGAGCGCTTGCTGGTAACGACGCATTGCTGCTGCTTTTGACGAGATTGATCTCAGTCCTTCATATTGCTTAATATAGTCAATCATTAGTATTCAAACAAGAAACCAAGTTAACATAAATTATACCAAAAATTTAGCAGCATAATGGTTATAATTTAACTATAGAAAACTTTAGTCTTAAAGCTAAGACTAAAGCATCAATTTCCTTTTGTTATATATTGCTGCAAGAAGGTGGTGAGGAATTCAATGGTAAGCTCGCGGTAGGTGGGCTTAATGATGTTGAAGAATCGTGTGTAAGACAGTGTGTCGAATAGTGCATGAACATCCAAAGCTAATCCCACTATCTTTAAGGATATAAAGTCGATGCAACGTCCAACCATTACTTGCTTCCATCTCATGACTTGAAAGCGGCTCTCATTAACAACATTCTAAAATGTCCATAAGGGATGTCGACCAGGTGCCAGTGGATTTTCAGCTGGTGTTCTTCTTGCTCGGACTAGTTGCTGTTGTGGTGGGGGTGCTGGTGCTGGTGCTAGTGAAGGTGAAGTGGAAGAGGAGGTTCCTTCGCCATGCGAGCGCTTGCTGGTAGCGACGCATTGCTGCTGCTTTTGACGAGATTGATCTCAGTACTTCATATTGCTTAATATAGTCAATCATTAGTATTCAAACAAGAAACCAAGTTAACATAAATTATACCAAAAATTTAGCAGCATAATGGTTATAATTTAACTATAGAAAACTTTAGACTTAAATCTAAGACTAAAGCATCAATTTCCTACAGAAAACCAATTCACAATGGCATTCCAACCCATATTATTACGCACCAAATAAAGATAATTTATGTTATTAATTTTTCAGAATAGAGTGCCATAAATTAACTTTCTACTACCAAACCTCACACTTAGGATTTCATTATTCAAAATCACACAAATACAGCAACTAATCTAAACTAAATCTAATCCAAATCAAACTTCAATAGTGTAACAAAAATAAAATAAAACAAAACGATAGACCAACCAGAGCAGTAAATGTTGACAATTACTAGAGCATATCAAAATGTTCTAAATAAAAAAATGATAATACATAAAAGAAAAATCAAAACCAAATAAAACCAAAAGGCGAAGAAACTTACTTGAAATTGTTGTGCTAGGTAAGAAAAATCGAGAAGAATGAGAAAAAGCACCTTAGACTTTAGACGGGGAAAAGTTGGAAAATGTTTAAAATGGCTTGCTTATATAGTCATGAGGGTCAGCACGGCCTAGACTCGGCCTCTGCTGAACCCTGAAGCTTCCTCCACATGCTAGTTCACCACGGGTAAGGGCATGGCCGTGCTGGTCAGTGCAGCCTGGTGTTGCCGCCCGTAGTGCCTTCGAAAGCTGTAGTGGATGGCCGATTTTGAGTGTGAGCTATGTACATGTCCATCACGGGCTAGGGCACTGCCGTGCTGACCAGCACGACCTGGTGTTGCAGCCTGTGGTGGCCTCGGAATCCGTGGTGGACGGCTGATTTTCCAAACTCTTCATGTGCATGTTCATCATGGGTAGGACTCCGGCCGTGCTGATCAGCATGGCCTGGGGATCTAACTCGTGACGCCCATGGAAATCATGGTGAACCACTGAAATCCAAGCTTTTCTTCGCCATCTCGAATCGCCAAACTCCCTACCTGCATTAAACACACATACGTACACATTTAGGCTATAATTCAAGTAAAATGTATCAAACAGGGAAGTTCGTCTTTACCAATTACCAAAAATCCAACTTAAGTTATTGAAACCCTAGATTCATACAGTTAGGTTTAGTCACTAAGAAGGTGCTCTAACTACCATTAAACATGCAAATGACTGATAAAATAAAATGTTAAAAATAGAAAATAAAATTTGGGGTGCCTCCCAAAAGCGCTTCTTTTTGGTTCTCGAGTCATTTAGCTGGACTTGGTGATAACTCTCTTCATGTGCGGGTTTGACATCTACTGCGATTTAGCTGCCAGGTTATGGGTCCTCGGAATGTCAGTAGTCCTCCAAGCAGCCGCTTTTTGGTACTTCCTTCAAGTGGGCAATGTCCTTTCCGTCACCTTGGTTGTCAAGTCTGTTGCCGGAATGACAGGCAGTCGGTTATCCTAGCGGTTCTTCAAGTGATGGCCTCAACTTCTGCACAACTATCCTGTCAATCATAGTAAACTCATCAGTTTTTCCATTTGGCTCATTTGCTAACATAAATTCAAGCTGCTACAACATTTCCTCATTTGACAGCTCATGCTTTTCTCCCCTTGGCAAAGTGACATGTAGATGGCCTTCAACTAACAATTCTTGCAACTGTGTCTCAATATCATTATCAATTACATTAACAACATATAAAATATTATTATAACCTAAAGACTGGCTTATAGGATTATGCAAGTCATAGGTGACAGTCTCATCCCCTACCCTGAGTTTTAACTTTCCATCACAAACATCTATCATTGCCCTAGATGTTGCAAGAAAAGGTCTTCCTAGAATTAAGGGTACACTACTTTTACTAGCACATTCTCCATAATACCCCTAGGATACTTAAGAAATCTATCAGCTAATTGTATACTCATCCTAGTGGGTTTAGTCTCTCCCAACCCCAATTTTACAAACAGGTTGTACGATTTTACATTAATTTCAGCCCCTAAATCAACTAAGGCATCATTGATAGATAAGTTACCTATAACACAAGGAATAGTAAAACTCCCTGGATCATGTTGCTTTTCCAGTAACTTGTTCTAGAAAATTGTCGAACATTCCTCATTTAACATTACACACGCCGAGTCCTCAAACTTCCTCTTGTTGCTAAGAATCTCCTTTAAGAACTTCGCATATCAAGGCATCTGGGAAATAACTTCAACAAAAGGTAAATTTATATACAGTTGTTTAAAAATGTCCAGGACCAAACTGCTGCTCGACTTGCGCTTGCTTTAATTTAGCAGGGTATGGGATTTTGGGCTGGTATTCCTTTAGTGGAACCTCCTTTGCCTCTTCCTTCTCTAGTTCCTTTGCCTTGGTAGCTTCAACTTCCCTGCTTGAATCTACCTAAACAAAAGAAGGACCGAGAATAAATTTACCTGACCGCAACATTATTACGTTCACATGCTCCCTTAGGTTGGGCTATGTAGTGCTGGGGAGCGCTCCTTGTTGCCTCTCAAACAACATCTTAGAAATCTGCCCAATCTAACTCTCTAAGTTCTGAATGGGAGCCTGCTGGTTTCTAAGAGCACTATCGGTCTGCTGGAACCTCGTCTCAGTAGACGCGAAAAACTTAAACATCAGTTCCTCCAAGTTAGATTTCTTCTCTGTTGGTGGAGGAAGCTGTGATGTTCCAGCATGCTACTACTGCTGTGGTGGCTGCTGATGCAGTCTCTGAAAGCCTGGTGGACCTTGGGCGTTGTTATTTCTCCAACCGAAGTTTGGATGATTTCACCAACCGGGGTTGTATGTACTGCTGTACGGGTTGTTATGTTGTCTAGGTGCATTATCCATATAGTCTACCTATTCAAGGTTAGCAGAAACAATAGAAGATGAAGAAATAGAAGGTGAAGCAAACATACCTCCCGCATTACACTTTACACCATAGTGCAGGGCACCCAAAACTCGCAGGTTATTTGGGCTGCATGAACCGGCATCTGAAGCTGGTCTAATTTCTTAGTCAGAAGTTCCACTTGAGCTGCCAAGGTTGCTGTGGAGTCTAGCTGGTTGACCACTCCCTGCTTGACTAGGCGACTCCTAGAGGATTGCCACTGGTAGTTGTTCATGGCCATCTCCTTTATCAGATTTTATGCCTACTCCGGCGTCTTACTGTTCAGGGTGCCACTTGCTGCAGCGTTTAGCATCTGCCTAGTAGTAAGGTTTAAACTGCTGTAGAAGGTCTGAACCTGCATCCATACTGGTAGACCGTGGTGCGGGAAACATCGGAGCAAGTCTTTGTACCTCTTCCAAGCATCGTACATGCTCTCATCATCGAACTGCATAAAAGAAGATATATCATTTCTCAATCTAGCAGTTTTAGCAGGAGGAAAGTACTTATATAAAAAGGTTTCAGCCAACGATCACCATATCGTAATAGTGTTGGCTGGGAGTGACTATAGCCATCTTTTTGCTCGGTCCCTCAAAGAGAAAAGGAAACAGCCTCAACCGGATGGCATCATCAGTTGTTCCATTTATCTTGAAGGTGTCACAGATCTTCAAGATGTTGGTGATGTGAGCGTTTAGGTCTTTGCTTGGCAGTCCCCCAAATTGTACACTATTTTGGACCATCTGTATCACGTTTGTCTTTATTTCGAAGTTATTGGCCGCCACTGGTGGTCGCAATATACTCGTTTGTGTCCCCTCAAGAGAAGGTCTAGCAAACTCATACATTGTCCTAGCTTCATCCACAGCCAGGTTGCTGTCTCCCATCCCTGCTGGTCTATTCACAAGGCTTCAATCTCTATTTGTGCCTCCTCTTCTTCTTGCATACGCTTCCTCAAAAGTTAGAGGGATCACTTTGGTTCAGCAAAAGGGTCTACAAGAGTAGGATTAGAGCTCCTAGTCATAAACTACCTGAAATGAAAAGGCTGCAACTAAAGAACACAGGAACAATTAAAATAATAAATAATATATAAAAATGAAAAGACAGAAAATAAAAATGGCTAGATTAACTCTAGTTCACACAAAATTCTCCCCGGCAACGGCACCAAAAACTTGATAGGCTATTTATGCAGCTACAATCTAAGGCAGTGAACTTATCGATGCAGTCTAGCACTAATTGCGAGTATCAAGGTCGTATTCTCGGGAAAGTGAAAATCAGAGTTACTACTTCATTCTTTGTTATCTAACCTAAAATATATGATGGATGAATTCTAAATTTCCTAATAACTGGAAACTGAGTTCTAAATGAGATGCAAGAATGAATGAATAAATGAAACAATCAAGACAAGAAAGCAAACCCAAGGCAACCTAAACTAGTTGGTGGTCAAACAAAAGATAACAGATTGATGAATCCAATTAGGCTACCCGTGGATGAATTCTTAACTGAATTTGGTCTCCCTCTCGAGATAACCGAATTCCTAAAACTAAGAATCTAAAGTTGGAATCTCTTCCTAATGATGGATTATTAAGTTAGCATTAAGCTTTAATCTACCTCTATTAAGCTTTGTTATTCTTAATCCGGCTAGTCAATTACCCTTATCTCTAAGTGATCATTAACTAGTTCTTGCTATTGAAAATTCCAATTACTAAATGAATTACTCAATTTCAGAAAGCAATCTAAGTAACACAATTCACAACATCTCATGAATAATGCAATATCATATTAATACTGAAAGAAAAAAGAATACAAAAAAGAACTTAAACAATCTAACAATTTAGTACTAAGCCAACATAGTAGGGAAATCCCAATAGGTTTAATCAATTTAGCTAGACATATTCATGTCTAAAACAACTAGGAATTCAATTACAATGAAAGAATAAAGAAAATGAAATAGATACACCCCTTTCCCTCGAATTGGATGAACAGCTCAAAATCTGAATCTACACTACGGTTGATCTCCCAAATTGCCTCTTGATTTGCCTTAAAATCCACTCATGATCTTCAATATGATTCTTGAACCATTGAAATCTGTATTTCAATATGTGAAATATGGTCACCCACTCTTGATCTTCTCAATATGCAATTTGATTCATTCATGTAACCCCGTACTTTAGAATGTTGACATACTAGAAGCCTCCCATAAGCCGCTCCCTGTCCGGGCATCCTATCCTTGCTCCGGCGTCCACTTCCTACCCTCATTGGACCGCTTCTCTACGTCAGGTTCTGATATGCAAGGAGCAATTGCAGGACCTCCTGGATAAGGGTTTTATCAGACCTAGTATGTCTCCGTGGGATGCTCCTATTTTGTTCGTGAAGAGGAAGGGTGGTACCTTGCGCCTCTACATTGACAACCAGCAACTGAATAAAGCGATGGTTTGTAATAAGTATCCACTTCATCGCATCGATGATCTATTCGATCAGGTTCAAGGAGCTGGATGCTTCTCCAAGATTAATTTGCAATCGGCGTATCACCAGTTGAAGACATTCCGAAGATGACGTTCAGGATGCATTATGGACATTATGCATTCTTTGTATTGTCATTTAGACTCACTAACGCTCCTCCAGCCTTCACAGATCTGATGAATCAGTTGTTCAAGCCGTTCCTAGATCATTTTATCATTATGTTCATTAACGATATCTTGGTGTACTCGAGCGGTGAAGAGAAGGACACAAGGCATCTGAGAATGGTACTTCAAACATTGAGGCAGCATTAATTGTACGCTAAGTTCTCCAAGTTCGAGTTTTGGTTAGAAAATGTTGCTTTTCTAAGTCACATTGTGTTTAAAAAGGGTATTCATATGGACCCCAAGAAAGTGGAGGCGGTGACTGACTGGCAGAGACTGCCCATGGTGATAGAAGCTCGTAGCTTTCTGGGTTTGGCAGGCTACTACTGTCGATTCATGCAAGACTTCTTGAGAATTGCAGTGCCTTTGACTAAGCAGACTCAAAAGAACGTTAGGCTCTAGTGGACTGACGTGTGTGAAAAAAGTTTTCAGAAGCTGAAAGACTACTTGACTTCAGCTCTGGTGTTCACCTTACCCTCTAGGACTGGTGGATTCACAGTGTATTGTGATGCTTCTAGAGTGGGTTTGGGTTGCATTTTGATGCAGCATGGTAAGGTAGTGGCTTATGCATCCTGACAATTGAAGAGGCATGAACAAAATTACCCTACTCATGATTTGGAGATGGTAGTAGTAATCTTTGCCTTAAAAATCTACAGGGAGACGTGCGAGATATATACGGAGTATAAAAGTTTGATGTACGTTTTTTAGCATAAAGAATTGAATCTGGGGCAAAGGAGATGGCTAAAACTTCTAAAAGATTATAATTATAATATTCTCTACCATCCAGGTAAAGTAAATATCGTGGCAGATGCCTTGAGCAAGAAGTCAGTAAGTAGTCTTACTCATATCAGTGCGGAGAAGAGACCTTGACCAAAGAGTTACACGAATTGTGCAACCAAGGGTTGCAGATGGAGGTATTGGAGTCAGGAGCATTGTTGGCACATTCAGGGTTAGGTCTGTGCTTGTTGATAGAATCAAGTTAGCTCGGAGTTAAGGCCCATAATTATGAAAAGTCTTGGAAGAAGTGCAGCAGGGTCGAGCTAATGATTTTGTTATAGATGATGATGGTACTCTCAAGATGGGCACTAGGCTGTGTGTTCCCGATATGGATAATCTCAAGAAGGAGATTTAGAAGAGGCTCACTGTAGAGCTTACAGTGTGCATCCAGGCTCTACCAAGATGTATCACGATTCGAAAGGCAATTATTGGTGGAATGGAATGAAAAGGGATGCGATAGAACTGAGTTAAAGTCATATAGTCAACTGTACTTGTGTCATGTTTAAATTAAATGCAATACTAATGGGTTTATAAACACTATGATTATTATTAGCATTATTATCATTAATTTTATTTGATTAATTATTATTACGAATACTATAAGCATCATTATTATAAATTTTATTTTCATTATTCTCGATATCCTTATAGTCATTTATTATTATAATTATTATTATTATTTTTGTCTATTACCTTTAGTTTCATTTTTTTATTATTATTATTACATATAATTTGCATGTTTGCTAAAATTATAACTTCGGGATGAGGCGGCCATAGAGCATGCCACCTTATGGGTTGCATTAGGATCGCATGCACAACGGTACTAATCAGAGACAGGTAGTAAAAGATTTTTTTTTTTTTGGATTTGTTTTGGTCGAGTATAACTCTCTAGGCTGTGAAAGAGGATAGATTTAGAAGAGGTTACGGATGATCAGATCAAAGAGGACCTAGAAGGCAAGATGGAAACTTGGGAAATATCAAATTGAAAATCCCTTCGTTTCAAGGCAAGAATGACCCGGAGCTTTATTTTGACTAAAAAAGGAAGTTTGAGCTAGTATCTGATTGCCATGATTACTCCAAAGAGAAGAAGGTGAAGCTAGTTGCGGTTGAGTTTACTGATTATGCTGTGTTTTGGTAGGACCAACTTGTGCTTTCAAGGTGATGGAATGGTGAATGGCCGATTTCCAAATGGGAGGAGATGAATAAGGTTATGAAAAAGAGGTTTGTTCCTTCTCACTATTATAGATAATTGTATAAGAAATTATAAAGTCTTGTGCAAGTATCTAAGAGTCTGGAGGACTACCACAAAGAGATGGAAGAAGATAGAGAGGCTACTATGGCTTAGTTCTTACATGATTTAAACCGAAATATTACTGATGTGATTGAATTGCACCATTATATGGAACTTGAAGATATGGTACATATGGCGATTAAAGTGGAGAGGTAACTCAAGAATTGAAGCAACTCCAACAGATTCAACTCAGCTTCTACATCCACATGGAAACCAAATTGGAAGAAGGAAGAAGTCAAAGAAAGGCCAAGATATGAAAAGCCAAAGGATTCAAATGAGTTCATTATAAAACTCCCAACAAGACCGAGACACCTAATTCAAGGACAAGGGACATCGAATCCTTTTGATGCTTGGGACAAGGACGCATAGCTTCTCAATGTCCTAACAAAAGAGCTTTCATCTTGAAGGATGATGGTGGAGTGGAGACCGAGAGTGAGGAAGAGGAAGATATCCACCACTTGAGGATTCAAGTGATATTGAGATGCCCATAAGTGGAGAGATGTTGGTGGCATGAAGATCCTTGAGTGCACATGCCAAAGTAGATGAGGTACAACGTGATAATATTTTTCATACTATATGCCATGTAAATGACAAAGGATGTAGTATGATTATTGGTGGGAGGTAGTTGTACAAATGTTGCTAGTCTTGAGTTAGTTGAAAAGCTTGGCTTGTCTACTTTAGCACATCCTAGACCTTACAGATTACAATGGCTAAATGATTGTGGGGAGATTAAGGTGACTAAACAAGTTTTTGTGTCTTTCTCTATTCAGCGTTATAAGGATAATGTGTTATATGATGTCATACCTATGCATGCAAGTTATCTTCTTTTAGGGCGTTATAAGTTTTAGTACCTATGCATGCAGTTCAGGATGGATACAATAATCGTTATTCTTTTCTAATGAATGAAAGACCTATTACTCTTGTTCTTTTGACACCTAAAGAGGACTATGATGATCAAATGCGTATGAAAAAGGAGAGCAAGAAAAAAGAAAATAATCAAGAGTGGAAGAAGTGAGAAGGCCGGAAGTTTAAAAACAAAGAAAAGAGTGTGAATGAAAAGGCAGGTTCAGCTAAGAGTGAAAAGAAAGAGGATATGTGCATGAGTAAAATTAAAGAGAGAAAAGTAAGCTTTTATGCGAGGAAGAGTGAGATTAGGAGGGCTTTTTATTCCAATCAGCCTATGATTGTACTTTTATATAAGAAGGCCTTTTTAAGCACTAACGATCTTGATTCTTCCCTACCTAGTCCTATTCTTTCCTTGTTACATGAATTTGGTGATGTATTTCCTGAAGATATGCCTAATTGTTTACCACCTATTAGGGGAATTGAGCACCAAATTGACTTTGTACCTAGAGCTTCAATTGCAAATATACCAGCCTATAGGAGCAATCCCGAGGAGATGAAGGAACTTCAAAGGCAAGTTGAGGAGTTGATGACCAAGGGGCACATGAGAGGGAGCATGAGTCCATGTGTGGTTCGTGTTGCTAGTACCTAAGAAGGATTGATCTTGGCAAATGTGTGTTGATTGTCGAGTTATCAACAATATCATTGTAAAGTAAAGACATCCTATTCCTAGACTAGATGACATGTTAGATGAATTGTATGGATCTTGTATGTTTTATAAAATAGACTTAAAGAGTGGATATCGTTAAATATGCATGAGGGAAGGGGACGAATGGAAAATAACATTCAAAACAAAATATGGGTTATATGAGTGGTTAATTATGCCTTTTGGATTAACTATGCACCTAGTATATTTATGAGACTTATGAACCAAGTTTTGCGCACTTTTATTAGAAAATCTATTGTCGTTTATTTTAATGATATTTTGGTTTATAGTCGCACTTCTACACTTGTTCTTGCTTACCTAAACTTACAAAAGCTTTTGAGATTGAATGTGATGCTTCATGAATAGGTATTGTAGCTGTTCTTATATAGGAAAAGAGGCCAATCGCTTACTCTAGCAAAAAGCTTAATGGGGCAACCTTGAATTATCACACATATGACAAGGAGCTTTATGCTTCGATGCGCACGGACTTTAAAGACTTGGCAACATTATTCATGAAGCATCTTAAGGGGTAACATAAGCTAAATAGGCGACATGCTAAGTGGCTTGAATTGTTTGAAATGTTTTCTTATATGATCAAGTACAAGCAAGGGAAGGAAAACGTAGTTACAAATGCTTTATCACGCAGGTATGCACTACTTTCTACTATATATGCAAAATTGCTAGGATTTGAATACATTAAAGATTTGTATGTTGATGATGCTAATTTTGGTAATGTGCTTAATGCTTGTGAGAAAGTAGCTTTTGGGAAGTTCTATAGGCATGATGGATTTTTGTTTAAGGAAAACAAACTATGTGTGCCTAATTCTTCTTTGCATGAGTTGCTTGTGAAAGAAGCCCAAACAGGCAGGTTAGTGGGGTATTTTAGGATAGATAAGACTTATGATGTTTTAATTGAACACTTCTTTTAGCCTAATGTGAAACGTGATGTTTTGCATATTTGTGAAAGATGTGTTACATATAAACACAGTAAGTCTAAAGTTAAGCCTTATGGTTTGTATACTCCTTTGCCTATCCCTAGTGAACCTTGGGTTGATATTTCTATGGACTTTGTATTAGGTTTGCTTAAGACAAAAGGGGTAAGGATTCTATATATGTGGTTGCTGATAGGTTTTATAAGATGGCACATTTCATACCATGTCATAAAACCGATGATGCATCACATATAGCTGATTTATTCTTTAAAGAAATTATGCGCATACATGGCATGCCTAGAACTATTATGAGTGATAGGGATGCAAAGTTCTTGAGTTACTTTTGGAAGACCTTGTGGTGTAAATTAAGTACTAAACTTTTGTTTTCTACTACTTGTCACCCATAAACTGATGGTCCAACAGAAGTAATAAATAGGACTTTATCTACTTTGTTGCGTGCCATTATTCAAAAGAATCTTAAAACATAGGAAGATTGTTTGCCACATGTTGAGTTTTCATACAATAGAAGTGTCCATTCGGCCACTAAACTTTCATCCTTTGAAATTCTGTATGGTTTTAATCCACTTACTCCTTTGGATTTATCTCCTTTACCACTTGATAAGTGTTGATTTTGATGGAAAGAAAAGGGCAGATTTTGTGCATGATTTACATGCTTAGGTGCGGCTCAACATTGAGAAAAGAACCAAACAATATGTTAATCAAGCCTATAAAGCCAAAAAAGGTGGTCTTTGAGCCTAGAGATTGGGTTGGGTGCATATGAGAAAGGAAAGATTTCCTGTCCAACAGCATTTCGAGTTGCTTCCAAGGGGAGAAGGTCCTTTTCAAGTGATTGAAAGGATTAATGATAATGCCTGCAAGCTTTAATGTGAATCAAGAGTCAAAGCCAAGTCATGATCCAACTTCAATTCAAGGGTCAAATTCTACTCCAATCCAATTACAAGTTTAAAGGATCTATTATTCATCAAAGAAGGTCCAATTATAAGAGCTAGGGCTAAGAGGATGAAATAGGCCTTAAATGGGCCTATTCAATAACCTAATCCAACATGTTAGTCCTTGAGAAAAGCTAGTTTGGGCCAAAATATTCATAAGGGAAAGGGGGGAGAAATTTCCTTGAAGAGCAAATCAAAAGAAGGCGCCTAATGTGTGTTGCTTGACCTAAGAGTGCGCCAACTTCAAAGAGGAAACAATGGGGCAGCCACATATCTTGTTATTTAGAAATAGATCTTAATTGATTTAGTCATGTCTTTATTGATTATGATTGACTAAATCAATTAAGCTTTTTATTTTGTTATTTTGGAAGTCTTTTATTATTTCCTTTTAGAATAGGTTTTTTATTATTTCCTAATTAAGCATAGTTCCTTATTTTGTTTATTTAGAAAAACTTCTATTTAGCATATACTTTAGTTAATTCCTATTTAGTTTATTTTCTTTATACAAATAGGAAATTATGGTAATGTCTTTGTCTATTTAAATCATATGTAGCCGAATGGCACAAGTTAAAGAATATTTTCAGTTAAACATATTTATGAGAATTATTCTTGCTCTGTTCTTTGGAAGAACTTCAAACTTATCAAGAACTTGTTCTTATGGCATTCAACATTGACTTATCACTCACCTTCTACCTTTCTTGAATATGGAGTCAACAATCTCTCTTATACCAAGGTTCAAGATACAAGTTATCTTTGGACCAAGGTTATCAAAGTTCAGATTTAGCTTTGTTGGAAATCTTATTCCAATTCTGCGTGTTGGCTCTTGTCACAAGTTGCCAAGGTTCATATCAAGCTTGACTTACCTAGTGAGTATAATGTAAGTGCTTCGTTTGACAAATCAAATAGGAAGCATGGGAGCACATTTTAGCTTCCTCTTTTGCCAAATTGAAGTTTTTTTTCATTATGAAATAAGGAGGTAGCCGCACACTTCATTGTTTATGAAGATTTGCTTAATTGTTTAGTCAATTCTTATTTAGCAAAGATTGATTATTCCCTATTCTATTAGGAGACTTTTATTTAGTATATCTTTTAGATAATTCCTAATTAGATCTAGGAATTAGATTTATTTCTTTCACTATATAAACTAAGTGTAACCACATTATTGAGGGTTAATGAATATTTTTGAGTTAAACATATTTGTGAGAATTATTCTTGCTTTGTTCTTTAGAAAAACTTTGAACTTACCAAGAACTTATTCTTGTGGCATTCAACATCGACTTATCACTCACCATCTACCTTTCTTGAGTGTAGCACCAACAATATTTCTTATACTAAGGTTCAGGAAACAAGTTATCTTTGGTATAAGATTATCAAAGTTCATATTTAGCTTTCTTGGGATCTTATTCCAATTTCGCATATTGGATCTTGTCACAAGTTGCCAAGGTTCACATCACCGGTCAACTTGTCAATTTCGTTCCAATAATTCCTTACACCAATCCTTATGTCATTAGCAGTCCTCGTACGTAAAGGAACAAGGAATATGGAGATCTTTATGATGCACATCCTAAATCGAAATATTTAAGAGTGCCTTGATTCTCATTATTCCCCCTTTCCTCTAAAAGATTCAATTGCGATCATTCCGACAATGATATGAATACTCGATCAACTAATTTTCCTTCTTCGCATTCGTCTAAGCATTGGATCAATGCCTATGATTGCCACTTCCACGTGCTTTCACTCAACACTCATGTTTATGCTCTCCAAATACCAAACCATCATATTAGATAGAGATTTAAAAAAAAAAGACACAAAAGAAACAAATAAAATCATAACATAGGTAGGATTTTCGATTTGATAAGGAAAAGATCACAAGTTCTTTGTTCTCTTCCATACGGCTAATCGTAAGGATAAAATAGAATTGATTTAAATATAAGAGTAGACAAAAAACATAAAAGAAAGAAAAGACATGAGTGCTAAGTCTATGTTTGCTAGCATGAGTGTTCATAAGTCCATAAGGTTCTTGAAAGAAACTGTTAAAGAACCTTTAGGAATAGAACCCACGAACTCTAATCCTTATGAACCCGTGATATCCTTGATAGTACACATGTTTGCATGCTTGATTTTTAGGGCAATTTATGTGTTTTTGTATTAGAATCATCTTGTTTTACTTTCCTTTGTGTCTTAGGTGTTTCTCTGGGTACATCATAAAAATTAGAGGAAAATCATACTAGAATCAGGAAGAAACGGATGAATTGGGCTTCTTCTCCTGAGGTGGAGGTAGTTGGGATGGACCAGCCTGCTACTAGGGCTGTTGCTGATGCAATCTCTGAAAACCTAGTGGTCCTTGGGTATTATTGTTCCTCCAACCGAAATTAGGATGATGGCGCCAACCTAGGTTGTATGTGTTGCTATAGGGATTGTTCAGCTGCCTAGGTCCATTACCCATATAGTCTACCTATTCAACGTCAGCAGAAATAATAGAAGATGGAGAAGGAGAAGAAGTGGAAGGTGAAGCAAACATATCTCCCGCATTACAGTTTGTATTGTAGTGCGTGCCACCACAGAACTCCTAGCCAATCTATGCTGCATCAACTAGCATCTCGAGCTGGTCTATTTTCTTGGCCAAGAGCTCCACCTGAGCTACCAAGGCTACTGTAAAATCTAACTAGTTGACCACTCCCTTCCTAACTGGCTGACTCCTAGAGGATTGCTACTGATAGTTGTTCATTACCATCTCCTCAATCAAATTTTACGCCTGCTCCGGCGTCTTAGTGTTCAGGGTCCCACCTGCTGCAATATCTACCATCTGCACAATAGCAAGGTTCAAACCGCTATAGAAAGTCTGAATCTGCATCCATGCTTGTAATCCGTGATATGGGCAAAATCAAAGCAAGTCCTTGTACCTCGCCTAGGCACCGCACATGCTCTCGTCATCGAATTACACAAAAGAAGATATGTCATTTCTCAATCTAGCAATTTTAGCAGGAGGAAAGTACTTATATAAGAACTTCTCAGCCAAAGAACTCCATGTTGTAACCATCTCTTTGCTTGGTCCCTCAAAGAAAATGGAAATAGCCTCACCCGAATGGCATCATCAGTCGTTCCATATATCTTGAAGGTATCATAAATCTCTAAGAAATTGGCTATGTAAGTGTTTGGGTCCTCGCCCGGCAGTCCCCCAAATTGTACACTGTTGTGGACCATTTATATCACGTTCAGCTTTATCTCGAAGTTATTGACTGCCACAGGTGGTCGTAATATACTCGTCTGTGTTGCCTCTGAGACACTCGTACATTGACCTATTTTCATCCGCAACCTAGTTATTGTTGTTTTTTCCCATCTCTGCTAGTATATTCACAGGGGCTTCAATCTCTATCTGTGCCTCCTCTTCTTCTTGTAATGCTTCCTTAAAAGTCAAAGGTATCGCTCTAGTTCAGCAAGAGGGTCTATAGGAGTAGGATTAGAGCTCCTGGTCATAAACTACCTGAAATTAAGAGGCAGCAACTAAAGAACACATAAATGAATAAAAGAATAAAGAATCAAAAGACAAAAAAAAATGGCTAGAGTAGCACAAACACAAATTCACTCTAGTTCACACAAAGAGTTCCCCGACAACTGCGACAAAAAACTTGATGAGCTAATGATGTAGCTACAATCTAAGGTAGTGAACCTATCAATGCAGACTAGCACTAATGGTGAGTATCAAGGTCGTATTCTCGGAAAAGAGTGAGCCTAGAACTAATCCAGCGTCTTACGTTATCTAACCTTAAACTAATAGTAAAGAAGTTACTAATCTATGACTAGGTGCAAGCTAAATGATTAACTAAATGCCTAGCAATCTACAAAGGTTTAATGAAACAATCAAAGAAAGAAAGCAATCCAATGAGGACCTAAGCTAGTTGGATTTTGACAAAGGTAGAAATTAGATTGATTACCAATTATGATTACCTGTCAGCGGATTCTAAATTGAATTCTAGTTCCCTTTCGAGAACACCAAATTCCTAAGCCTAAGAACCTAAACAATGGAATCTCTTCCTAATGATTGATTTTAGGTTAGCCTTAAGATTAGTCAACTTCTATTAAGAGTTGTTAATTCTTATCTCTAAGTGATTATTACCCAGTTCCTACTATTTAAATTCCAATCACTTAATGAATTTCTCAATTACAGAAAGCAATCTAAAGAATATAATTCACAACATCTCATGAATAATGCGATATCTTTTTAATACTGAAAGCAAGAAGAATACAACAATTGATAATCAAAATCTCATAAACATGAAGTACAATCCAACAAACAAAGGAACCCCAATGGGTTCAGCAGCTCTAGCTAATCATGCTAATGAATAAAATAAAATAAAGAACAAATACATAAGAGAAAATTGAAAACATGTACACCCTTCTTCTTTAAATTAGATGAACAGTCTTCAGTCTCCAAGCCTGAATAGTGAACCTCGAATTGCCTCTTGAATGCTTCAAAATCCACTCTTAATCTTCAATATAATGCTTGAACCACTAAAATTCCTCTTTCAATGCGTGAAATGGTCTACCAAAGTCAAGCATCAAAGTTTTGAAAGAGATGGCTCGCATACATATATGATTTCCCAAGTCAAGAATGCAGAACTCCTCAAAACAAAGCGAAAAAACCTATATAATTAATTCAGCACAGCTGTGATCAAGCCCGTGCTGAGCCTCCGAGTCCAAAATCAACCCCTCGCTCTCTGCCCGTGCCCTTACCGGTGCTGAGCCACCACGGGCCATGCTGGAGGGCGTGGTGGCCTCTGATACCTTGCCAAAAGGCCAAATTTGAAGATCAAAGGCCAATGGTTCAGCACGGCTACAGTCTAGGCCGTGCTGATCAGCACTGCCTTGACCTAGGCCGTGCTCAACCTTGAAATGCGAGCCTTTATTTAATTTTGATGAATTCTAGTCCGTTTTCGCATTTATCACCCTCAAAGACTGATAATGTTCATCAATGATCATCTAAAACATGAAAGGAACCAAAACACAGGTGATTCTGGCATAAAATAAGATAAATCATAAAAACGCAAGTAATTGGGCATAGAAACATGTGCAAAATAATACACATCACACATATAACAAGATTCTTTGCTTCAGGGCCTGTCCCTTGGTGTGGTCAGTACTCCATACTGTCGGGCAACGATCTTTGAGATTTCACTTAATTTATTTAATTAATCTAATCTATTTCTAATCTATTTATTAAATTATTTTCTATTTTATTAGATTATTAGAATAGAAATAGAAATTGGTATATATATATATATATTGCTTGTTCAACCTTGTGAATTGCGTGAAAGTAAGATACTCCAAATTCAGGAGTCCAAGAGTTTTATAAAACATTCTTGATGGATACCTAGGCACCCAGAGACGAGGAAGGGCGTAGTAAGCGATGAAATGCTTCGGGGAGTTGAAAATAAGTATTGATTCGGAGATTCCCGAATAGGTCAACCTTTCAAACTGCTGCTGGATCCATGGGCAGGCAAGAGACAACTTGGACCTTCAAGATTAATGGGACAACAGACGACACAATTCATCTTCGCTTGTTCCAATTTTCTTTGAGGGATAGAGCAAAGCGGTGGCTATAGTCACTACCTCTTAACACTATCAATACTTGGGATTCTTTAGTAAAGAAATTTCTATTTAAGTACTTTCCTCCTAAAACTGCTAAACTTAGAAATGATATATCTTGTTTTGTGTAGTTTGACGATGAGTTGATGTACGACACTTGGGAGAGGTACAAGGATCTACTGCGATGTTGCCCACATCATGGACTACCAATCTAGTTATAAGTGCAAACTTTTTATAGTGGTTTGAATTTGGCTACTGAGCAGATGGTAGATGCAGTTGTAAGTGGTTCTTTGAGCAGCAAGACACCAGAGCAAGCCTAGAGCTTGATTGAGGAGATGGCCACAAACAATTACTAGTGGCACACTATTAGGAGTAGGACAGGACGTCAAGGGAGTGTACACCAGTTGGATGCCACTACAGCCTTGGCAGCTCAAGTGGAGTTATTATCCAAGAAACTTTATCAACTCCAAACGCCTGTCCAAGCAGCTCAAGCAAGCTGTGAGTTTTACAGTGGCCTGCATTACAGTAGTAACTGTATATTGGGAGGTATGTTTGCTTCCTCTTCTTCATTTAACCATGAACAGGTGGACTATATAGGAAGTCAGCCTAGGCAGCAAAACAACCCATAAAATAACACCTATAATCTAGGATGGATAAATCATCCAAATTTTGGATGGAGGAGCAACAATAACCAGGGGCCACTACAGTTTTAGCAACTACATTAGCAGCCACAACAATATATGTTAGAGGAGCTGATGATGAAGTTTGTGTCCTCAGACTCAAAAGAAAAAGCCTACCTTAGAGGAGTTGATGATGAAGTTTGTGTCCGCTTTAGAGACCAGATTCCAATAAACGGACGCAGCTCTTCAAAATCAACAGGCCTCCATTCAAAACTTGAAGAATCAAATAGTCTAGATTTCTAAGATGATGACTAAGAGGTAGCTAGTAATATGGAGTACAATGCAAAAGAGCATGTAAAGGCTATCACTTTGCAATCAAGTAAGCAACTATCTAGTTCTATTCCTATTTCTAATGAAATAATGACATTGTGCAGGAAGATTCGGTTAGGAAAGATGGAGATAGCAAGGTGATGGAGCCAGAGAAGATAAAGAGCTGGAAGAAGAGTCCTCTGAGGGAATACCAGCCCCCAATCCCATATCCTACCAGGTTGAAAAGTGGATCAACAGTTTGGTAGCTTTCTTGGCTTGTTTAAATAACTACGAATTAACTTACCTTTTGTTGAAGCTATTTTGTAGATGCCCAGGTATGCGAAGTTCTTAAAGGAAATCCTTAGCAACAAGAGGAAGTTAAAGGACTTGGCGATCGTGATCCTAAATGAGGAGTGTTCGGCTATAGTTCGGAACAAATTACTAGAGAAGAAGCATGATCTAAGGAGTTTTACTGTCCCTTGTATGATTGATGATTTGACAATTAGCAATGCTTTAGCTGAGTTAAGAGCTAGCATTAATTTAAAGCCGTATAATTTGTTTACCAAGTTGGGGCTGGGTAAGACTAAACCCACTAGGTTGAGCATACAGTTAGCTTATAGGACTGTTAAGTATCCTAGGGGTACTATGGAGGACGTACTTGTAAAGGTTGACAAATTTATATTTTTTGTTGACTTTGTGATCATGAACATGGATGGTGAGAATAACATACCTTTAATTCTAGGTTAAATTTTCCTTGCAATATCTAGGGCTATTATAGATGTTTGTAATGGGAAGCTTGAACTTAGGGTAGGGGATGAAGCTGTCACTTTTGATTTAAATAATTACATGAGACAGTCCTTAGATCATGATGATATTATGTTTTCTATTGATTTACTTGATGATGTTATTGATACACAATTGTAGGAAATATTCCTTGATGATCCCTTATAAGTTGCCTTGCAGGCAGAGGATGACATGTGCTATCCAATGAGAGTTTGTTGGAGCAGATTGCATTTTTGTTAGCTAATGAACCAAGCAAGATTACTGATAAGTTTGTTGAGATTGACAGGGTAGGTGTGCAGAAGTTGAGGCTGTCACTTGAGGAACTACCAGTCCTTGAGTTGAAAGAGCTCCCAAAGCACCTCAATTATGCATATATGGATGAGGATAACAAGTTGCCTGTCATCCTAGCAGTAGACTTGACACCCGAAGAGAGGGAGATTTTTCTGTATTTGGTAACTGCTTTACTAACTATTTACATAATTTAGAACGCATGCTTGAGCATTGTGTGGATACTAACCTAGTTCTTAATTGGAAAAAGTTCATTTAATGGTTAGGGAAGGTATAATGCTGGGGCATAAAATTTCACATGAGGGGATGGAGGTTGATAGGGCCAAGGTGAATGCTACTGCTATGTTACCTCCACCTAGTTCAGTTAAGGCTATTAGGAGCTTCTTAGGTCATGCAGGTTTCTATAGATGGTTTATTAAGGACTTCTCTAAGATTGCTAGACCTTTAACTCAATAGCTTGTAAAGGATGTACCTTTTGTATTTTATGATAATTATTTACAGGCTTTCGAGTTGTTGAAGGAGAAACTAACCACAGTCCCAATTATGGTTTCACCTAATTGGAAGCTGCCATTTAAGCTTATGTGCGATGGTAGTGATTTTGCTGTTGGAGCTGTTTTAGGACAGAGGAGAGATAAGAAGTTCCAACTCATTTACTATGCTAGCAAGACATTGATTGATGCCCAGGAGCACTATACCACCACTGAAAAGGAGCTTCTGGCTATTGTTTTTCCTTTGGCAAGTTCATATCTTATTTGGTGCTATCAAAGATTGTGTGGTCTACATGATTCCTTATGCCAATCCTTATATCATCTCGATTCTCAGTGTTCCCTCTTCACTCTAAAAGAATCATTTGGGATCATTCAAAGAATGATATCAATACTCCATCAACTAATTCTCTTTCTTTGCATTTTTCTAGGGATTAGATTGGTGCCTATGATTGCCTTTTCCATGTGATTTAACTCAACACTTGTGTTTATATTCACCAAATAAAACCAAGCCATTATACTAGACATACATTAGAAAGAGACAAACAAAAGAAATGAACATATGAGAACCTATGTACGATTCGTATCTGATAAAGAAAGAAATTGCAAGTTCATTATTCTCTTCCATAGCTAAGCATACGGATCTAATCGAATTGATTTAAACATAAATAACATAAAACAAATGAAGGACGTGAGCGATAAGTCTAAGTTCGCTAATGCAAGTCTTCATAAGTCCTCAATTACAACTTGTGACCTTTAATTTCCATGAGATGTAAAAATGTTTAGAGCTTTCCCTATGCCATTGCATATGTGTTTCTCCAATATTTTCATATTTGAAATGCATATAATGATGTAATTTGGGTCAGATTTTTATTAGGTAGGCCCACATGAATTCACCCTTATATTTGTTAAGCCGGCTCATAAAATTTAGGATTACGAGAGTTGTTAACCAATCAACTCCTCTGCAGTTTTTTATTTGACTTTAGCTTATTCATCTTTCTATATTTATATATTCATATTTAGCCTCTAGTTTCTTCCTCGTAGGGAATGGGCGCTTTCACATTATTAAAACTGCATGCAACCGAATACTTAACGCTATTGAGCATATTATTTAAGTTTTCTACCTTGCAAAAAATCAAGTTATGGATTCTTTCAAGAACTTTGCGGACTTATCAACACTCACGCTAGTGAACATAGACTTATCGCTCAATTCCTTCCTTTATTTTGTGTTCTTTGTCTATCCATATGTTTATAACAATTCTATTTGACCCTATGCTTAATCGTATGGAAGAGAATAAAGAACTTATTATTTCTTTCCATATCCGATCTAAAATCCTGCCTATGTTCTCTTTTTATTCATTGCTTTATGCCCATTTGTCTAATATGATAGTTTGGTTTTATTTAGGGAGCATAAACACGAGTATTGAGTGAAAGCACATGGAAGTGGAAATCATAGGCACCAATCTAATGCTTGAACGAATGCAAGAAAGGAAAATTATTTGATCAAGTATTGATGTCATTATCAGAATGACTATGGATGAATCTTTTAGAGGAAAAAGGGAATGACGAGAATCAAGGCACTCCTAAATATTTCGATTCAGGATGTGCATAATTGGATCTCCATCATTCCTTGTTCCTCTATGCACGAGGACTACTGATGACATAATGATTGGTGTAAGGAATCATAGGAACGCAATTGACAAGTTGACCGATGGCATTTGGGCTTAGCTTGATGATTAAGCAGGACGAGACGTAAATCCACGCGTGTAAGGGATAAATCATATTGTTTCAATTAATCCAAGCATATACAAGCAGGAATGTGATCATTTTCAGGTTTGAGATGCATATAATGAACTATTTTAGGTAGTAGTATTATTAGGTAGGCCCACGCAAATTTCTCCTTTGTTTTTTCATTAAGCTGGCTCATAAAACTTGGGACTGCGAGAGTTGTTGACCGGCCAACTCCTCTGTAGTTTTTTATTTGACCTTAGTTTATTCATCTTTCTTTATTTATTTTCTCATATTTAGGTTCTAGTTTCTTTCTCTAGTAGAATGAGGGCATTCGCACTATAAAAACTGCATGCAACCGAATACTTAAGGCTAGTAAGAATATTATTTCAGTTTTCTACCTTGCAGAAAATCAGGTTATGGCTTCTAATATGGATTGGCCAAGGCTTAAAGATGTTGATTTCAATGGGCTTGATGATGAGGGCAACAAGAAATAATCAAGAAAAGATCCATTAAGTTTACCAAAAGGTCCAATTACAAGGTTAAGGGCTAAGTAGCTTCAAGAGTCCTCAAATGGCTATATGCTAGAGTGGGCTAACAATGGAAGTCAAATTCAGTCTAAATGAAATTCATAAAGAATGGGCTTTGTTTAATGTTCTTAAAGTCCAAGTTTATGAAAGCTAAATGGGCTTTGTTTAATATTCTTCAAATTCAAGTTTATGAAGGCTTTGTTTAGCTCTTAGTATCCTACTTGGTTAGATGTTAGAGTTGTAAGGAAACTCTTATTAGATCATATTAGTTGAGTAAGAGTTGTATTCTTCTTAGGACCTTGGATATGATACAAACAATGCTAACTTGTGCCAAACCCATATTCGATGTTGATGTCTTCACCACAGATTGTTCACCTAATCTAGCAAAGAAACTGTAACTCCTAACCAGACCCTTAAATAAATTATACTTATGAACCTTAATTATAAAGAATTAAAGGTTGTTTAACACAAACAAAAGTTTTGATTAAAATAAATTTGTAAAATACCAAGACTTCACTTGATTAATTCACCAAGTTCATAAAGGATAAAAGAAGAGAATTAACTCCAAAATAATCAATATTCAACAACTCCCTTTTTATAGAAATTCATACTAGCTTATATAGGCCTTAAAAAAACCTATTTCTATAATGATAAGGAAGAAAATAACAATAAAACTAGGAATAGAACTCCTAAACTAAAAGGATAACTTAAAACAAGACTCCTAACTATTAAAAGACTTGTTTAAATGAACAAATACTCCTTAAATTCGTCCAACACTAACCAATATAAAAAATGATATTTAGGCTTAAATAACATGTAATAAGCGGCCCATGCTTGAGTATTCGACACAAAGTAGCTTGACTTGTTTATTTAGGCCTATTTTTATTTATTCATGCATCCATATACTGAATTAAGTTGATAAGAATATTTTGAGGCCCATTGTCTTGATTAAGCCCAATCTCACTTGGACTTTGGATCTCCAACCCAAGCTTCAACTCTTGCTTTACAAACACTCCTAAAGCATTCTTGAAGTTCTTCATGCGAGGTCTAGTTATTGGTCCATCATATTTGAGTGGCTCATGTACAATCCTAGTTGGAGTAGGATTCCTAGCTGTAGAAGGATTCCTCGTAGGACTAGGATTCCTAATTGAAGTAGGACTTCTCGTGGGACTAGGATTCCTAGTTGGAGTAGGATTCTTTGTGCTACATAGGTTCTCATCATCTCCCCTATTTTTGAAAAGATTCATCCTCGAATCTTGCCCGAATATTATGAAAGAAGCAAACATATAATCTCAATGAACAATAAAAACTCATTATCGACCTGCACATCTTTTATAAAAGTTGTTAGAGGAACTTTAGATGCTCAAAAGACTCCTTTGAATCTTTAAAACTATTTTTAAGTGAGTCAAGACTGCACCTTAAAGATTTTATATCCTTTCAAAGTTCATCATTGAAATCTTGACACGATTGTCTTTCTATCCTCTTTGGCTTAGGTTTAGGATTATAAAAACTTTGCTAATACTTTTCATAATAATCATCATTCTTTTGTCCCCATGATAAGCATCATACTACACATGTTTTCATGCCCGATTGTTTACATTTTTATGCATGATTATCCCGTTTTATGCTAGAATCATCTGTCTTTTGTTTCCTTTCTCGTTTCAGGTCATTTTCAAAGGACACCATCAATAATCGAGGGAAATACGTGTGATTATGGACCAAAATCCATCAAATTGGGTGAGAACTAGCACCCCGAGGGTTATGCACGGCCTGGACTCCGGCCGTGCTGAATTACCAAAGAGGCTATCCCCAATTGTGCCATTTCAGCACGTCATCCGTAGCCACCACGGCCTCCAGCACGGCCTGTGGTGGCTCAGCACCGGCTTGGGCACGGCTTGGAAGGAGTCAGCACAACAGACTCCACAGATTCAACACTACGGACTCGGCCGTCTTGAATCATCACACCTTCACTGGACTCGGCCTACTGAATTAACTATATAGGCAATTTTGAGTACTTTTGGAGGGGGGACAATTTTTGGACTGAATTCCAAGACACACACTTAATCAATTATTTCCTATACCTCAATTGTAGACCTTGAGAGATCAAAATTCATCAATTGAAGGGGGGATTTCACTTGTTCCAACATTGAATTGAAGATCAAGATAAACTTTGGGAGCATTCAAGAGGCAACTAGGGTTTGAGATTTCGAATTTTGGAATTTTAGGGTTTCTCATTCAGCTTGAAAGAGAAGGGTGTACATGCCTTTAATTTGTTTTTCCTTATTTTGTTCCCTAATTGCTTTAACCATGAACATGAGTAGCTAGATCTTTTGAATCCATTAGGGTTCACCTTTGTTGATGGATTATGCTTAATTGTTAGTTTTTATAATTGTCATTCTTGCAATCTTCTTGCTATTCAGTAATAAAAGTTTGATTCAGTTAATTTGAGACGTTCGATTAATTGTTTATTAGGTTGTTTCTTGACATTGAGAAATGCTTGTTACAACTGGACATTGAATAGTAAGAACTGGTAGTTAACATTTAGAGATAAGGTTGATTTACTCGCCTGATTAAGAACTAATAACTCTTAATAGTTTTAAATCATACTTAATGCTAATCTGTAGTAATCCGATTGGAAGAGATTCCATTAGGTTAGTGCAGGGTTAGGAATCCGGTAAGCTCGAGAGAGGAACCGGGATTCAATTCAGGATTTAGGCACGGGTACGCAAGATCGGCAATCCATAAAATCCATCTTTAGAATTCCATCACTTAGGCTCCCTTTTGGGTTTGTTTCTCTCTTTGCAATTGTCTTTTGATTATCCATTGTTCTTCATTTACTTATTTGCACTCATAACCATTAGCTGGTACGTTAGAACTTTCACACCCTATTTCAGACTAGATAACATAGCAAACAGTACTAACTCTAGGTTCACCCGATCTCCAAGGATACGACCTTGATACTCACTAGTGCTAGGCTGCATCGGTAGGTTCACTGCCTTAGGTGTAGGTTGCATAAAGAGCCCATCAAGTTTTTGGCGCCGTTGCCGGGGACAGTAACGGTGAACTATAGTGAATTATTTTTGTGTTAATTTAGTCATTATTTGTTTATTGATTTATTCTTTCTTTTTATTATCATTTATTGTTATATTTTTTTTATTGATTGGTGGTTGTTTGGTTGTCGGTTTCAGGTAGTATATGACTAGGAGCTCTAACCCTGATCCAATAGCACCCTTATCTGACCCGGAGCGCTCTCTCAGATTATTGAGACGACGTTTGCAGGCAGTTGAGGAGGAGGACAGAGTTACGGTTCAGGTTCAAGGAACTGACGCGATGGAGAACCTCAACCCCCAAGCCAATGATGATCAAAAGACTATGTACGATTTTGCTCAACCCTCTTTAGATGGGACAAAAATGAGTATAGTCAGACCTGCTATAACAGCCAACAATTTTGAGATAAAGGCCAATGTTATCTAGATGATACAACAAAGCGTGCAGTTTGGAGAATTGCCTAGCGAGGATCCCAATGCACATATCTCCAACTTTTTGGAGATTTATGACACATTCAAAATAAATGGAACAATCGATGATGCCATTCGGCTGAGATTGTTTCCATTTTTCTTGAGGGACAGAGCAAAGAGATGCCTGCAATCTCTTCCACAACAGACGATCACTACCTGGAAGGCGTTGGCCAAAAAATTTTTATATAAGTATTTTCCTCCTGCTAAAACTGCTAAACTTAAAAATGACATACAACCCTGGGTGGCACAATCATCCCAACTTAAGTTGGAGGAACAATAACGCTCAGGGTCCACCTGGTTTTCAAAGACTTTATCAAGCTCCTCCTCTACCAGAAAAGAAGTCAAATTTAGAGGAGCTTATGATGAAGTTTGTGACATCTACGGAGATGAGGTTCCAGCAAACTGATAGTGCACTTAGGAACCAGCAGGCCTCGATTCAGAACTTGGAGACCCAGATTGGCCAAATCTCTAAGATGTTGTCTGAAAGGTAGCAAGGAGCGCTCCCGAGCACCACTGAGTCTAACCCGAGGGAGCACGTGAACGCCATCACTTTGCGTTCAGGTAAGTTAGTTTTAGCTCCTTCTAAGCCTGTTTTTTATGACGCCACTATTGATGTGCAGGTTAAGGCAAGCAGTAAGGTTAGGGAACCTAAGGGACAAAAGGTGAAATCAATTCCAGTCAGGGAATATCAACCTAAGATTCCTTATCCTGCTAGAGCTAAACAAGCAGAGGCGAAAGAGCGATTCGGTAAGTTTTTAGATATTTCGGACAACTGCATATTAACTTGCCTTTTATTGATGCATTGGAGGATGCCAAGTATGCTAAGTTCTTAAAGGACATACTTAGCGGAAAAGGAAGTTGGAGGAGGTCACCTATGTTCGACAATGAGGAGTGCTCGGTGTTTTGAGCAAGTTGCCGGAGAACGTCACGATCCAGGGAGTTTCACTATTCCCTGCACTTTAGGTAATTTATGTGTTGATGATGCATTAGCTGATTTGGGGGCTAGCATAAATGTCATGCCCACTAGTTTGTTCAATAAGCTAGGTTTGGGGGAGGCAAAATCCACTAGGATATGCATTCAATTAGCTAACTGCCTGCTTAAGCTTCCTAGGGAATTGTGGAAAATGTGCTAGTTAAGGTAGATAAGTTCATATTTCCTGTGGACTTTATGGTTTTGGATATGGACAATGAGCATGGTGTACCATTAATTTTGGGGAGACCTTTCCTTGCCACAGCTAGAGCTAAAATAGACGTATTTGAGGGGAATTTAGAACTTAATGTAGGGGACGACTGTGTCACTTTTAGTTTACCCTCATTTGATAGTTCTTCCACCAACCATGTTCATGCCATTTGTTGTATTGATGGAATTGATCTTGCATGTAATACACAACCACAAGATGTACAAATGGATGATGCTATACATGTTTCTTCCCCTACTAGTATGTGTTATTCATCTGAGAAAAATAACTTGTATCAATATGAGACTTTGTGCTGTGATAGACCCGAGAAGGGTAGTTGCAAGTTTGTTTTTGACAGGTCACTTAGCCGAAATTCAGAGCAGATGAATGGACATCCCAAATCGGTCCAGAGAGCACCTCCTTGGTCATCTACTGCACACATCGGACCTTTTCATTGCGCTTATATGCCTTGAGCCCCAACTTACATTGAGCCTACCTTCTTAATTTGCCCGCGATGCAGGAATGCTGATCCAAAGTCCAGCTAGATGACTCGAACAAAAAGAAGCGCCTTCGGGAGGCATTCCCGAATCTATTTTTGCTTTCTGAATTTTTGGACATTTTTTATTTTATTTTATGTAGTCATTTGCAGTTAGATATTTCAGTTTGTTTTTAGTAAGTTTGATTTTGAGGAAATGCTATTTTATTGAACCTTTTACTAGATGTTGCTTGGAATGTGTTTATTCTTGAATCTTGCAGGAGTTAGCCTACTTGATGCTCGTACGTAATTTTGAGGACTAACATATTTTTAAATGTTAAAGTACACATCAAGGGCAGTATCTAGTAGACTTTCTAGTTTTTATCTCTTTTTGTCGTCTTGTTTTTCTCTTAGTTTTCTAATTTCTTTTATGGACTCCCATAATTAGCTTCATTTTACGTATTTTATTCCTTTTATTTTGGAGTGCCTACCTTGTTCACACTGAGGATAGTGTTTTTCACAAGTGTGGGGTAGGTACCGTAGATTTGTGCAGGTACCAATTTTATCTTTGCTATTTTTATCTTGTTTTAATATCCCTTATTGATTGAGTCCATTCATTATTACTGTCCTTATCTTGAGTTTTGTTTTAATCGAGTAGTTAATGATTTTCTCCTTTGAATGGATTCCCTTATAGCTTTTATCGAACCTTGTTGGAAGAAGGCAATGAACGAATCTCTTAATTACAATCCAGCCAGGTAAAACTGGTATTTTTCCTTAAATTCTTCCATTTTACTTTATCTTAGATATAGAACACTGTTAATATTGTTGCTTATTATTGTGATTGACTGTTTAAACTTTGGTTTGAGAATTCATGCAATTTTAACCCACTCAGATGGTGAGATTTTGAGCCAATTGGTGCATCACTATTATGCTCCCTTTTCTTTCATTAGTGAGCATTGTACGAATCTCATTTCTAGAACTTGCTTTACGATATCTTTTGAGATTACATGAATTGTTAATAATCGTGAGATGATTTGGGCACTTAGGATTTACACAATTTGGCCAAAAAGCCTAACCCTGTTTTTCCCTTAGTGAACCAATTTTGAGCCTTAGCCTTTCCTTTCGTGATAATAATAACAGTGACACTCATTTTATCACTTCTATTCATTTGACCATTCTTTCTACCATTGTTGCTGGAAATTATGTAAGTTTATACTGCATCTTATTTTGGATCAATCTGCAATCATATATTTCACTAAGTTGCTAGATTTTTTATAGATGCTCCCTTCAATAAAAAAAAAATTGATATTCAGTCTTATTGTATGTGTCAATAACCAACAACCCCTACATAAGCTGTTGTAATATATATACATAGTATATATATATTCAATAAAAAAAAAGAGTATTAATTTAGTTCATTTTGAGCATCATCTTATTTTTAGAGCAACTTAGTGTTCATTTTGGTACAACACTTGATCCTTCGTTACTTTCTTGCATTACTTGCTTAACTTCCAGCAACTTGTAGCCTACTTTCCATATTTATACGTACCCTACCTTAACCCCATTACAACCTGGCTCAAGACCCTTTGATCATGATTATTGATTATTTCGTAGTAGTGGAGATTGGATCTATAAGCAAGCCTATAGTAAGCACTTTTTCTGTATTTTTGTATTGAGAGCTTGGCGGTCTTCTTTCACCTATATACACTTGTGTGTTTTGAGTGACATCTTGTGAGGCATGGTTCTCAATTTCTTAATTTAGATGGTTTGTCATTTTAAGTTTAGCAACTTTATTAAGTTTGTTCTCTCTTTTAAGGATTTAGTAATTTGGGGATTTTGGAAAAAATCATTATGGAGTTTTGAAATTTGTTTTCAGCTAACCTCCTGCAATGCATTTGATTGAGTTATTTGGTATGTGTTTGAGGAATGAGTTGTTGATTGCTTGAGGACAAGCAAAAGTTTAAGTGTGGGGTAATTTGATAAGCATCATACTACACATGTTTTCATGCCCGATTGTTTACATTTTTATGCATGATTATCCCGTTTTATGCTAGAATCACCTGTCTTTTGTTTCCTTTCTCGTTTCAGGTCATTTTCGAAGGACACCATCAATAATCGAGGGAAATACGTGTGATTACGGACCAAAATCCATCAAATTGGGTAAGAACTAGCACCTTGAGGGTTGAGCACGGCCTGGACTCCGGCCGTGCTGAATTACCAAGAGGCTATCCCCAATTGTGCCATTTTAGCACGACTTCTGTAGCCACCACGGCCTCCGGCGACTGTGGTGGCTCGGCCAGCAGGCACGACTTGGAAGGAGTCGGGCCCGGACTCGGCCGTCTTTGATCATCACGACTGGACTCGGCCATGCTGAATCAACTATATAGGCAATTTTGAGTTCTTTTGGAGGGGGGACGATTTTTGGATTGAATTCCAAGACACACACTTAATCAATTATTTCCTATACCTCAATTGTAGACCTTGAGAGATCAAAATTTATCAATTGAAGGGGGGATTTCACTTGTTCCAACATCGAATTGAAGATCAAGATAAACTTTGGGAGCATTCAAGAGGCAACTAGGGTTTGAGATTTCAAATTTTGCAATTTTAGGGTTTCTCATTCAGCTTGAAAGAGAAGGGTGTACATGCCTTTAATTTGTTTTTCCTTATTTTGTTCCCTAATTGCTTTAACCATGAACATGAGTAGCTAGATCTTTTGAATCCATTAGGATTCACCTTTATTGATGGATTATGCTTAATTGTTAGTTTTTATAACTGTCATTCTTGGAATTTTCTTGCTATTCAGTAATAAAAGTTTGATTCAGTTAATTTGAGACGTTGGATTAATTGTTTATTAGGTTGTTTCACACCCTATTTCAGACTAGATAACATAGCAAACAGTAGTAACTCTAGGTTCACCCGATCTCCAGGGATACGACCTTGATACTCACTAGTGCTAGGCTGCATCGGTAGGTTCACTGCCTTAGGTGTAGGTTGCATAAAGAGCCCATCACCCCACAATCTATCATAAGATTGATAAAGAAGATCTCGACGTCCTCTAGCAAATTCCTCTTAACAAAACATCTATCACACACAATCTCACCTGTTTAACACTCAAATTCTAATCTTTGGTGCTTATAAAGGCTAAAACAGTCAATTAACAAACAACAAGAATTGTAACGACTCGATAACCAATGAATCAGATTTAGAACACACAAGAACACATACTAAGAAAAAATACTAGACTTAATGAACAAGATTAAGTCTAAACACATAAGAATAAGATGAATTAACGAAAAACTAAGCTTAACGAATGAATTAAACGAAATTAATAGATTTGGTTTTGTATAATAAAGAACATATTTAACACTTAATAAATAAAGGAGAAAAATGAATTGGACTTTAAAAATAGCAAGGAATACGAATTGAATAAGAAAAATACTATAGACAAGAAAACAAACCACAAAGAAGAAGAAAATAGCTTATTAAGATATATTTTTTTTACACTAAAGAGAAAATGAATAAACTAAAAAATAAAGGACACGTACTTGATTGGTGAGCCAAAGCTCTGATACCAAATGATATGAACATGGCTAACTTGTGCCAAACCAATATTCATTATTGATGTCTTCACCGAGGGTCATTCACCTAATTAAGCAAAGAAACTCTAACTCCCAACCAAACCCTTAAATAACTTGTACTTAAGTTTTGACCTTAATTATAAAGAATTAAAGGCTATTTAACATAAACAAAAGTTTAGATTAAACTAAATTTGTAAAATACCAAGCCTTCACTTGATAAATTTGCCAAGTTCATAAAGAACAAAAGAAGAGAATTAACTCCAAAATAATCTATATTCAAAAGTCCCTTTGTATAGAAATTCGTAGTAGTTTATATAGACCTTAAGAAAACCTAATTCTATAATCATACGGAAGCAAATAATAATAAGACTAGGAATAGAACTCCTAAACTAAAAGGATAACTTAAAACAAGAATCTTAACTATTAAAGACTTCTTTTAATGAACAAACACTCCTAAAATTTATCCGACCCTAGCGCATATAAAAAATGACATTTGGGCTTAAGTAACATGTAATAAGCGGCTCATGCTTGAGTATTGGATACTAAATAGCTTGACTTGTTTATTTGGGCCTATTTTGACTTGTTCATGTCTTCATATATTGAATTAAGTTGATAAGCGTATCTTGAGACCCATTATCTTGATTAAGCCCAATCTCACTCGGACTTTAGATCTCTAGCCCAAGGTTCAACTCTTGCTTCACGAACACTCCTACAACATCCTTGAACTTTTTCATGCAAGCTCTATTCATTGGTCCATCATATTTGAGTGGCTCATGTACAATCCTAGTTGGATTAGGATTTTTAGCTAGAGAAGGATTCCTCGTAGGACTAGCATTCCTAGTTGAAGTAGGACTCCTTATGAAACTAGAATTCCTAGTTGGAGTAGGATTCCTTATGCTACATGGGTTATCATCAGGATATGTCTTTAAAACATGTCAAATTTGTATGCTTTTTTCAGATTATGATTAATTAAAGTTTTTACTTTCTTTTAAGCCAAAATTGCTTGTATCTTCTATTCTTATTTGAATGCAAAACTTACTTATCAAGGGGTTGGTCTATCCTTGTGGCATACTTAGGATTGGGATTTAAGGGACTTAGTTTTCTTTCGGTTCTAATTCTTGATCATCTTATAATCTGATTAGACGATCCGAGCATTTGATTTCAAGTTGTTCTTTGGATTTTCAAGTTAATGATTCACGAGTTCATAAGGATTAGAGTTTGTGGGTTCTATTCTTATAGGTCTTTTGACATTTGGTATCAGAGCTTTTGGCTCTTGAATTAGGTTACTTATCCTTTTTTTAGGTTTGTGTGCCTTTAGAATTTAATTGATATTTATATTCATTAAGTCGCGACTCAACAAATCACAATTATTTTCCCAAATAGTGAAGCTTAAGGTGTGACTATTTGAAGCATATAACATTGTAAATAAAGTATGGAGCAAAGGTCATCAGCTGAACCCTCACTCTCTCTTTCCTTGTATCATAAGCATCCACATGATAAAGACATATGTTTTGTGTTATATTTGTAAATGTACTTCACATGTATTATATGAATAAAAATTTATGATATTTTAAATGCTTAAATAATATGTTGACTTTGTTTCACCATGATATGATTGTATTACTACACTAAATAAAAACTTGGGATATCTAAATAGTAAAGAAATAGGGTGTTACATATTTTGGTATTAGAGCGGGGAGAGGTTCCATAAGGAACATACATATGAGTATGACATGACATGTGCATTGCTAAACATTATCATATAATATAGTCTTGCATGTCTATAGGGCACCACCAAGGAGAGAGGAGTCGGTCGATACGCATTCAATGGAAGGCTCATATCATCCATCACAAGATCAACCTAGTAATAGGGTTGGATCTTGATGTGCGTAAAATACACACATCTAAATGGGGTTTTTAAGATTGATTTTATGGACATTTGGATGTGAATTGGTCCCAACACTCACCCTATGCATCTGTTTGTGTGCATTAGGTCCAAAAGAAGTCAAAGGATGATAAAGGGAAGAATTTGAGCATAATTAGACGCCGAAGCTACCGAAACAAGCTAAGTACGAGCATGAGGAAGCGGAACAGGGCCGTGTTGGTTTCAACACTGGCCGTGTTCCCAACACGGGCACCAACACGGCCGTGTTGGGTGTCATCAAACATAAAAGAAAAATAAGTTCTTAGGGAGCACGGCCACAGAGAGTAAACACGGCCAGGAACACAGCCGTGTTAGCGGCGACAAGGGGAATTAGTTAAAAGAATGAAGAGAAGAAAGAAGAAAGAGAGCGGGGGAGAACGTCCCAAACCCTAACTTTTCTCTCCCTAAGGGTTTTCTGAGCTGAAACCAAGGGAAAAGGAGACTTGGATCAAGGTTTCAATCGGATTCCCTTCAAGGATTGAAAATAGGGCGAGGTTCGTTGATTAGTTTTCAAATCGAGCAAGAGCAACAAGAATCGATTCAATTCGAGCAAGAGGAATTGGAGCTGTTTACTCTCATCCAATGGTGTAATCGAGTTTCTCTAACTTTACTCTTTGTTTTAATTGTATTCTTGTGGATTTTGCTAATGAACATGATTAGCTAGATGGATTAAATCCATTGGGATTTCCTACTTTGTTGGCTTAGTATTATATTGTTTGATTGTTTGGGTTAGTTTTGTATTCTTCTTGCTTTCAGTATTAATAAGATAATGCATTATTCATGAGACGTTGTGAATTGTGTGTTTAGATTGCTTTGTATGATTGAGAAGTCCATTTCGCAATTGGAATTTTGAATAGCAAGAACTTGTTAATAATCGCTTAGAGATAAGGATAATTAACTAGCCGGATTAAGAATTAACAAAGCTTAATAGAGGCAGATTAAAGCTTAATGCTAATTTAAAAATCAATCGTTAGGAAGAGATTCCAACTTTAGGTTATTAGGTTTAGGAATTCGGTTATCTCGAGAGAGAAACCAAATTCGGTTAAGAATTCGTCCACGGGTAGCATAATTAGACTCTCCAATCCTTTATCTTTTGTTTGATTGCCAACTACTTTAGGTTCCCTTTGGGTTTGCTTTCTTGTCTTGGTTATTTTAGTTATCAATTACTCTTGCATCTCCCTTAGAACTTAGCTTGTAGCTATTAGTTAGTTTAGAAATTATTCATCACTCATTTTAAGTTAATATAACAAAGAACAAAGGAGTAACTCTAGGCTTTCACTTTCTCGAGGAATACGACCTTGATACACGCCATTAGTGCTAGACTGCATCGATAGGTACACTGCCTTAAATTGTAACTAACACAAATAGCACCCATCAAGTTTTTAGCGCCGTTGCCAGGGAATGTTTGAAAACTAGAGTGAAATTTACTATTTGTTAATTTAGCCATTTTTTATTTATATTTATTTCTGTTTTGTTTGTACATATTTATTTAGTTAAGTTTATGATTCAGATAGTAGATGATAAGGAGGTTCAATGCTAAACTCTTTGTATGACACGTTGGAAAATGGGATCAGGAACCAAGAGAATGCTAAAAATTGGGATACCCGTGCATCCTTAGAAGCTCGAGTGGAATCGTTTGGCAGGGCTACCAATCAACTCTCCACTCCTATCCTTTCATCTCAAGTTTTTTATGAATTTTGTTGTGGTTTACATTTGAGTAATGATTGTCCATTATATAGTGGAGTTGCTCATTGTTCTTATAACTATGAACAGGTGAATTATACGGGAAGTTGGCCAAATGACTCGTATGGAAGCACCTACAATCAAGAGTTGAGCACTCATTTACCCCTTGGATGGAGCTTAGATGGCCAAGAACCACCAGAATTTCAGTAGCCTAATCTTGCACCATCAACTCAAGGTGAAGAGTTAGTGGCAGAGGAGCTGATGATGAGGTTTATTGCAAGTCTTAAGGATAGATTCCAACAAATAGAGAGGATACTTGAAGATCAACAAGCCTCGATTAAGGACATAGAGCATCAAGTAGGCTTAATCTTCAAGTTACTAGCTGAAGAGCAATTGGAAACTCCATCAAACGCTACTGAATCCGAGGAGCATTTGAGTGCCATCACTTTGCGTTCAGGTGAGAATTTTTCTGGTTTATCTACTATGTTTGACGATGATGCTTCTATGCAGGATGATTTCTTGAACATGGAGATGGAACCAGAAAAGGAAGAGGCGAACATAATCACTCTGAAAGACTATCAACAGAAATATACAGTTGATGATGCTGAGTTGCAGTTAGAGGAATTTTTGGTGGATTTCCCACCAGTCCCTTCGATGATGGAAGATGAGCACGAGTTATCCAACGAAGAAGTCTTGGAGGAGCTCGAGTTTCTTCTAGCAAGTGAACCAATACAAGGACTAGAGAGAACTATCGACGTTCCTGAAGAAATTGCCCAACCGTCGATCCTTCCAATTAGTGAAACTTCAGCTTTCAAATTGGAAGAGCCCCTAGAGCATCATCACTACGTGCAATTATAAGAGGAGTGAGTCTTGCCCATCATACTGGCAGCTTGCTTGATAGTCGAAAAGAGGATATTGACGATTATCCCTCTAAGCGGATACTTGAAGCCATTTGCTTGGAAGAAGGATGGATGATCATCGATCACGCCCGTTTGCTTTTCACCATGAGTCCAGCTAAGAAGACTCATCACATTAAAAAGAAGTGCTTTTGGGAGGCACCCCAATTTTTATCTTTAATCTCTAATATTTTAACCTGTTGTTTTAAAACATTTTATTAGTTTTAGTTTTCATATTGTATTTAATTTTTGTTTCAGTTTCGATTTTAATTCCTTATTTTATTATTTGCAGCCACTTCTCCACCACAGGCCAGCCAACGCCCTGATATACCGGCTGATGCACCTCTTTTCACTCTGGAGCCATAGTCAGGGCAGTATTAGTTTCTTTTTCCTTTTTCATTTCTTATATTTTGTACACTGAGGACAGTGTGTCCTTCAAGTGTGGGGTGGTGATATTTATATACACTTGTTTTTGGGTAAAACCGATAGTGTTGAGTTTTGTGGAAGAATGTAAGATAATTAGTTTGAGTTTTGCACTAAGTTGCTTTGGTTTATTTAATTATGTTTTTATGATTTTTGTTTGGAACCTACTCAAAAGCACACTTGTGAGAAGTTGAGCCTAAATTGTAAGCATACACTTTATATGCTTGTATTTATTTCTTATTGAGAGTGCCAATTACTCTCTTTACTTTTAGAACTTGCTCGGTAATGCTTATGAGGGCCACAAGGAGAGTTTAACACTTTGGTATGATAGAGGCACTTAGGTTTTTCATTCTAGCCAAATAGCCTTCATTCGTTTATTGATTCTGTAGATAACCCCCTCTTTTACCATTTTCTATCATATTTCATTGCCACTTAGTTTTATTCTGCTTTAGGTTATGATTCTGCACATGAGTTGTTTTTATTGGGAATTTTTGTCTTGGGAATAGTATGGAATCTTATAGCAACTTTCTTCAATCAAAAAAAAAATTCACTCTATTATGTGAATGTTCTTCCCTTATGAAAAAAAAGAAAACAAAAAAAGAAATAAAAGAATAAGAGGGAAAGGTGATGAAAAGAAAGAAAGTAAGTGAGCTAAACATTTTGACTTAATTCCTTTTTCCCACCTTGGACTACTATCCATTGTTTACCCCTTGTGATCATTGTGACTTGTGTGCAGGTCATGTATTTAATTGCAAAACATCATAGGTTCAACTCTTACCAAATTTACCTACCCCTACCTAATCCCCATTACAACCCTTATAAAGACCTCTTGACATGGTTGTTGACTCTCCGTAAGTGGTAGGAGTAGGATTTAAGAGCAAGCATATAGTAAGTAAGGCAGTAGTTGATGCATTAAGCGATTAAACACTACCATTTAAACACTTTGAGTGATTTAGAGTGAATCTGGTGAGGAGTTGGTTCTGAATAATTTTTGTTGAGAGAGTATTTTGCGAATTATTGGCATCTTGGTTGTGATACTTGAATTGATTGCTTCGTTTCTTCTTGTTTGACTTACGCTTGTTAAGGATATGTAAAGGAGCTCTCTAGCTTGTCTGTCAGTTTAAGTATTGTTCCTTAGTGGTTTATTTTCCTTATTTTACTTTTGATTGCTTGAAGACAAGCAATGAGCTAAGTGTGGGGTTATTTGATGTGCGTAAAATACACAAATCTAAATGGGGTTTTTAAGATTGATTGTATGGACATTTGGATGTGAATTGGTCCCAACACTCACCCTATGCATCTGTTTGTGTGCATTAGGTCCAAAAGAAGTCGAAGGATGATAAAGGAAAGAATTTGAGCATAATTTGACGCCGAAGCTACCGAAACAAGCTAAGTACGAGCATGAGTTTAGAAATTATTCATCACTCATTTTAGGTTAATATAACAAATAACAAAGGAGTAACTCTGGGCTTTCACTTTCCCGAGGAATACGACCTTGATACTCGCCATTAGTGCTAGACTGCATCGATAGGTACACTGTCTTAGATTGTAGCTAACACAAGTAGCACCCATCAAGTATTTGACATTTGGTATCAGAGCTTTTGGCTCTTGAATCAGGTTACTTATCCTTTTTCTAGGTTTGTGTGCCTTTAGAATTTAATTGATATTTATATTCATTGAGTCGCGACTCACCAAATCACAATTATTTTCCCAAATAGTGAAGCTTGAGGTGTGACTATTTGAAGCATATAACATTGTAAATAAAGTATAGAGCAAAGGTCATCGGCTGAACCCTCATTCTCTCTCTACTTGTATCAGAAGCATCCACATGATAAAGACATATGTTTTGTGTTATATTTGTAAATGTACTTCACATGTATTATCTGAATAAAAATTTATGATATTCTATATGCTTAAATAATATGTTGACTTTGTTTCACCATGATATGATTGTATTAATACACTAAATAAAAACTTAGGATATCTAAATAGTAAAGAAATAGGGTGTTACATATTTTGGTATTAGAGCGGGGAGAGGTTCCATAGGGAACATACATATGAGTATGACATGACATGTGCATTGCTAAACATTATCATATAATATAGTATTTCATGTCTATAGGGCACCACCAAGGAGAGAGGAGTCGGCCGATACGCATTCAATGGAAGCCTCATATCATCCATCAAAAGATCAACCTAGTAATAGGGTTGGATCTCCTACACATTTTCATGCACAACATGCACCTAATGAACAAGCACACTTTGAGCAACATGACTAGGAATTACAAGGACCATAAGAGAATAGGGAAATAAGATATGATAAATTAAGAAAATAGGTGTAGTTGATTTCCATGGCACTATAGATCCCTTAATTGTAGAGGTCTGGCTGAAAAGAACATAGAGAGTTCTTAATCTGATGAAGTGCATACCAGAAGAAAAATTTGATTAAGCAGTGCCACTGTTATAGGGAGATGCTTATGAATGGTGGGAAACAATTCTTGGGAATGATGTTCAGTGTCCTGTGTTAACATGGGATGATTTTCTTCGTGAGTTCACTAATAATTACATACCTGAAGCATACAAAGATGATAAAAGAAGGGAGTTTTTAAACTTGAAATAGAGGACAATGACTGTAGCAGAATATGAAGTAAAATTCAATCAGTTATCTCATTATGCTTCTTCTTTAGTAGCCACTGATCAAGAATAATGTTGAATGTTTTAGGAGGGACTAAGATATGAGATCAGAAACAAATCACACCTACAGATTTTAAGAATTACACTAAGTTGAGGGTAGTTGTAATCAGAGTCGAAAGATTAGCAAAAGAAGGAATAAAACAATGAGCTAAAAGGTGAGCAAGTGAAATTGTAGGAGATTTTAATAGAAAGCATGGTAGACATGGAGGATACATACCACCACAGGTTAGCTCTCAGGGTGGTTACTCTAATTTTAAGGGAAGAGGATCTGGAGTTCCATCTTATATAGATAGAGGTCAAAGTCGAGTTATGGCACAATGACCTTTATGTGTACATTATGGGAAACAACATCGTGGGGAATGTCGAAGGCTTACTGGTGCGTGCTACTTTTATGGATCTTTTGATCATATGTACAAAGAGTGTCCTGAAAGAAATAGTGTGACAAAAGGTAGTAGAGGTAGAGCTATATCAGAACCTACAATAGGAATTTCAACGACTGGAGTTGGAGCAACTTCTAGTAGGGGCAGGGCTAGAGGTAGAACAACTGCAACTGGCAGAGGTGTGAGTAGATAAGAAAGTCAGGGTTGTAGACCTCAGGCATATGCTAGAGTGTTTGTCATGACCAGACAAGAAGCTGTTGCTGCCCCAAAAGTTTTAACTAGTAAAACTCTTGTCCATGACTTAGAAGCTTATGTTTTAATTGATCCTAGCTCTACATATTCTTTCATATCATGGAATATGGCATCTCAATTGTGTAATAGACATGAATCCTTAGGTTTTGACTTAAATGTAGATACTCCCTTGGGTGAAATAATAATTTTGAACAGTGTATGTCGTGACTGTTTGATTTGCATTGATAAAGCATAACTGGGAGCTGATTTATTATTGTTGCCACTTCGTGAATTTGATGTGATATTGGGTATGGATAGGTTGACCAAACATCATGCCATAGTGAATTATTTCACCAAAGAGGTTATTTTAGAATCTCCGAATCAATCGATGGGAAAGACAAATTGTGCCTGCATGTCTAATTTATGCTGTAAAGGCTGTTTGAATGGTTAAAAGCAGTTGTGAAGCTTATCTAGCACGTGTGATAGATACAAGAACTACAAATAATACAATTGAAAATATCCCAGTGGTAAATGAATTTGTAGATATGTTTCCAGATGATTTACCGGGTTTGCCACCTCATAGAGAAGTGCAATTCAAAATTGAACTAGTACCGGCAGTAGCACCAATGTCCATTTCACATTATAGGATGGCACCAGTTGAATTGAAAGAATTGAAAACTCAGTTGCAGGAACTACTTGACATGGGGTTCATTAGGCCTAGTGTGTCACCTTGGGGTGCCCCAATGCTATTTGTGAAAAAGAAAGATAGGACAATGAGGTTGTGTATCGATTATAGGCAATTAAATCGGGTTACCATGAAGAACAAATATCCTTTGCCCAGAATAGATGATTTGTTTGATCAATTGCAGGGAGCTCAGGTGCTTTCGAAGATTGATTTTAGATCAGGCTACTATCAGCTTAAAATTTCAGACTTAGACATACCAAAGGCTGCTTTTCAAACCAGGTACAGGCACTATGAATTTTTAGTGATGCCGTTGCTTTAACTAATCCACCAGCTGCATTTATGGCTATCATGAACAAGGTGTTTCAGCCCTACTTAGAAAAATTTATAATTGTGTTCATTGATGACATACTTGTCTGTTCAAGAAGGAGGAACATGAACATCATTTGAGAATTGTGTTACAAACCTTGAGAGAAAACAATTGTATGCTAAATTGAGTAAATATGAGTTTTAGATAGATGAGGTAGTACTTTTGGGACATGTTATGTCTAGATGGGGCATAGAAGTGGATCCAAAGAAAATAGAAGCAGTAGTGAAATGAGAAACTCCAAAGAATCTTGCAGAATTCAAAGTTTCTTAAGATTAGCTGGGTATTATCGCCGGTTTGTTAAGGGATTTTTACTGATAGCCAACCCTTTGACAAAGTTAATTCGAAAAAATGTTGTATTTGAATGGTCTGAATCATGTTAGAAGAGTTTTGATGAATTGAAAATAAAGTTGAAACTGCTCCAGTGTTAACAACTCCTACAGGTACTAGAGGACTTGGAGTATATAGTGATGCTTCTCATCAGGGTTTGGGATGTGTGCTAATGCAACATGGTAAGGTGATTGCATATGCATCTAAAAAGCTAAGGCCATATGAATTATCTTATCCAATACATGATCTAGAACTTGCTGCTGTTGTTTTCACTTTGAAAATATGGAGGCATTATTTATATGGAGAAACATTTCAGATATTTATTGATCATAAAGTCTGAGATACTTATTGAGCCAAAAATAGTTAAATATGAGACAAAGGTGGTGGTTAGAATTTTTGAAGGATTATGACTGCACAATTGAGTATCATCAAGGAAAAGCAAATGTAGTAGCTGATGCTTTGAATAGGAAGACAAGAAGCAGTGTAGCTGATTTACATGTATTTCGATTCTCTTCTTTGGTTAAGTTGCGAACTATGAATGTCAAATTAAATTTGCAAGAAAATGGAGTGTTAATTGCTACTTTGCAATTTAGACCAATATTGCATAACAGAATTAAGGAAGCACAGAGCAAGGATCCACAACTATAAGAAAAGATTGACAAAGTAAAGCAAGGGGAAAATAAAAAGATTAATGTTCAGAATGATACCTTGATGATGGGTTCTCGTATTTGTGAACCTGATGTTGATAACCTACGCCAAGAAATTTTACAGGAGGCACATAATGCTCCATATGCTATGCACCCAGGGATGACCAAAATGTATAATACCTTATGACCCCATTATTGGTGGCCTAAAATGAAGAAAGATATGGCAGAGTATGTTTCAAAATGTTTAACATGTCAGCAAGTCAAAGCAGAATACCAAACACTAGTTGGAAAGTTGATACCTTTGTCAATTCCGGTATGGAAATGGGAAAGAATAATGATGGATTTTGTATGTGGATCTCCAAGAAAGAATGATGCTATATGGGTGATTGTTGATCGATTAACTAAGTCAGCTCACTTTTTGCGTATCAGATAGGGTAGTTCACTTGAATTTTTATCCAAACAATATGTGAATGAAATTGTTAGATTGCATGGAGTTCCCATGTCCATTGTAACATCCTTGACCTTAACCACAAACATTTCATTTAAATTTGCATGTATTACATAAAATACACTTAAACATATGCATCTCAAATCATTCCATTTGATTATGTGAATTCCACATCTTTCATTTGTTTTGTATTTGTCAAAGTGCATTGCAATGGCATATTTTAGTATGTGTAATATAGGATGTATTTAAGGTATTATAAAATGTAAGGAATTGAATTTAGTTGACTTATTTATATAGATTGATTTGGACTTTTATTTGATAATTGATTACAATATAACAAAAAGAATGATGATAATGATAATAATAATAATAATAATAATAATAATAAAATAATAATAATAATAATAATAATAAGATAGTGGAAGTGTATAGAGGTAATGGATGTGTATGGGAGTGTGCTTATCTTGTGAAAAAAAAACACTAGAAAACTTTAATGTATCTCCTCATTAAGCTATAACTCCTGTATAAAAAAAATCTATATCTAATTCCTTTCCTTTTTTCTCTCAAATTGCTAAATCTAAATCTTGTTGATTTCAGCTATTGATTTGGGTAAGTTACTTATTTTTATTCTATATTATAATTGCAATTATATGATTATGGTGTGAAGTGATCTTGTAGTCCCTAAATTCTGTTTCAGAGCAGAATGTTGCACCCCTATTTTCATAGCCATAGAAGAAGAATTAGGAGAAACATAAAACATGAAACTTGTAAACTTATGTTTCATCTTCATGCCTATAAAATTTTTTCATGAGATTTGCTGTGTGTGATGAGAAATTCTTCTTTGATTGGAACTAGTTAAATTGTATCTACTGTAGGGGGATTTTCCTTTGTTTAATAAATATGAGACCCTTAGGGGCTGAATTAGATAAATTTTATTAAACATGAGAATTGTTCTTTCTTATGTTATCTAAAACCATCTGATGCAGTTTAATAAAATAATATGTCTGTAATGAGAAATCACCCTTGGAGTGAGGCTGGTTCTGTTTGCTCTTTCTGCAGGCAGTTTGGTGTTTCCGAAATAGTATGAGAACTTTAGAGGCTAAACTAGATGAAGTTTAAAACATGATAGTTGTCCCTTTATATTTATTGAAGTTTCTGGAATAGGATTTTTCAATTTGACTTGTGTAACTTGAGAAATTCTAAACTGAATGCGACTTGCTCATACTGTCTTTTTTGCAGAATATAGGTTTGGATTCAAAAATTCACCATTAATTATGCAGAGCTTAGATTGTGATAATTTTTGGATATGTAATAGCTCTGTATGTCTAGTTTTATAAAAAAAAGGAATCAACTAATTTAGAATTGTGTGGTGAAATTTATTCACTCTCAGGTCTGGCAAGGTCAAGCTGTCCAATAGGAAAGAATTGTGCATAAATGTTAAGCTTACACATATAAAGAGCATATCCTGAAAATATACTAATTGTATACCAAGCATAAAGAGTTATTATAGGTATATTTTTTACCAAATATATGTCATATTTTAGGATCTCAAGGCATCAGTGAAGCTCGAGAAGGAAATACTCATAACAAAATTAATATCTAAAAAGTGAGTATAAATATTGATTGAATTCTTGGGTGAAATTGTGTGATTGAATTTAGTGTGAACATGTGGTGAAGTTATGTGATTGAGCTGAATTGTTTTGATTATTTAAATATATGTAGTTTGTTTATTGATTGGTTATGTTTATATACAAGTGTTTATAAGTTCAATGCAAATTTTACACTTGAGCACTTGCATACGGATATAAAAGGATGTTGTGACTAGCTTGGCAATTGCAAATGATCAAAGGAAATCACATGATTCACATGTTATATGCTGGCCAACAAAATCAAATGGCAATTGTTTCACATGAATCCCGGGAGCAATATTTGTCTTGAAGGAGTTACCTAAGCACTTGAGCTATGGATTTTTGGATGAGGTAGAAAAGTTGCCTGTGACTGTTGCAGCAGATTTGACACTTGAGGAGCGAGAGATGACTTTAGACTCCCTCAAGAGGTATAAGAAGGCATTTGCCTTCAAGACTGCTGACATTCCCGGGATCAACCCTAGTTTCTATTCTCACAAGATTTTGATGGAGGATAACTATAGACCAGTAGCTCAGCCATAGAGGCGGCTTAACCCAAACATGAAGGAAATAGTGAAAAAGGAGGTAATTAAACTCCTTGATGTAGGTTTGATTTATCCTATTTCTGACAGTTCTTGGGTGAGCCCTGTACAAGTTGTGCCGAAGAAAGGAGGCATGACAGTAGTTCATAATGAGAAGGATGAGTTGATACCCACACGGATGATAATAGGCTTCCGAGTTTGAATTGATTACAGGAGGCTCAATAATGCAACTCAAAAGGATCACTTCCCTTTTCCTTTCATTGATCAGATGTTAGAGAGATTGGCAGGACATATGTTTTACTTTTTTCTTAATGGCTTTTCAGGTTATTTCCAAATTCTAATTGCACCTGAAGACCAAGAGAAGACGACTTTCACTTGCCCCTATGGGACTTTTGCTTATAGACGGATGCCTTTTGGTCTATGCAATGTACCGGCTACGTTTCAGCAGTGTAAAATGGCAATTTTTAATGATATGATTGAGGAGTCGATGGAGGTATTTATGGATGACTTCTCTGTTTTTGGTGATTCCTTTTCTCATTGTTTGGATAATTTAGAACGCATGTTAGCTAGGTTTATTGAGGCTAACCTGCTGCTTAATTGGGAGAAGTGTCATTTTATGGTGAGAGAGGGAATTATGCTAGGTCATAAGATCTCACATGCAGTGATGGAGGTTGATAGAGCTAAGGTAGAGATCATATCTAAGCTGCAATCCCCTAGTTCTGTTAGGGCTGTTAGGAGTTTCTTAGGCCATGCTGGTTTCTATAGAAGGTTTATTATAAATTTCTCTAAGATTGCTAGGCCTCTTACTTAATTGCTAATTAAGGATGCACCTTTTGTTTTTTATGATGCATGTTTATCGGCTTTTGAGTTATTGAAGAAACTATTAACCACAGCCCCTATTATGCCTTCGCCTGATTGGGGGCTGCCCTTTGAGCTTATGTGCGATGCTAGTGATTATGCGATTTGGAGTTTGGCCGTAGATTCGATAGGAAGTTCCAACCCATTTATTATACTAGCAAGACTTTGACAGGAGCCCAGGAGCATTATACTACTATAGAGCATGAGTTGTTGGCTATTGTTTAAGAATCCGAGCTTGGAAGCACTTGATGAGAGCACAATAAATTATCGATTTCCAAAGGAGCACTTGTATTCATTGAAGGTATATTCTGATTCTCCTTGGTTTTCTAATTATGCTAGCTACCTTGTGGCTAGGGTCTTACCAAATGGTATGAATTATCATCAAAACAAGAAATTCTTTACTGATTTGAAATACTACATTTGGGAAGACCCCTTCCTATATCGAGTGTCTACAGACCAGGTCTTTCGCCGATGTGTTTATGGCGAAGAGAGTCTCCAAATTTTGAGGCACTGTCATGAGGGACCCGTAGAAGGCCATCAAGCGGCAAACCATACTGCTAGGAAGGCGTTGGATGCAGGTTTTTATTGGCCAACTATCTTCCAGGATGCTAGGACATTTGTTCAGGTTTGCAACGCTTGTGAGTGCTCAGGTAACATCTCTACCTGTGATGAAATGCCCCAAACTAGTATACAGGCTATTGAGATATTTGATGATTAGGGTATTGACTTCATAGGACCCTTCCCTTCTTCCTATGGCAATAAGTTTATTCTTGTGGCTGTTGAGTATTTCTCAAGTGGCACAGGCGAGGCTTTTACCCACTTGATGATGCCGGAGTTATACTTTGCATTTTCTCATCATCCATGTTATGTGCATTTACATTTAATCATTGGGCATATGATGGTATATCAATGATATTTTTATTTTATGAGAACATATATATATTAATTATAAGTAGAGAATAAGAAGCATGATATTAGATTATTAATTTAGATAAGTTGATTAAGTACTTGGGTTATGTGTATTAAGCCTTAAGACTTAATTGAACCAATAGTTGAAGGTTGGGTAAATAGATTGGACTTAAAAGATAAAATTAAAAGTTAGTACCTATATATGGTTAGTAAGAATTAATTTAGGGTGATAAAAATAGTTTAGTAGGTGGTGGCATTAAGAGAGGAATATTGGAAATTGGAACCATGAGTAAGCTCATTTTACCTATAAATAGTAGTGCATCCGTTGGTTGTATGCGAAGTCTAGCTTTTAGCAGTTCTGTCAAGTTGGGCCAGTTTTGTGAAGTCTCCTCCTGATGCATTTTTGTATGCAGTTATGTGATATATATGGAAGTATGCCTTATAAGGCATAAGAAGATGTTTGTAATACTTGTTAAATGATGTTTAAGTATAATCATATGTTTATATGTTAATAACCTTGTGTCTGGATTCTTAACAACCTACATATTGACCTATCTACCTGTAGTATATATTCTACGACGCTTGTATGCTTTCTGGCTAATGTTTATTGGTTAACATGTGATGGGGGTGTTACATTTTAGTGGTATCAGAGCAGGGATTAGATTCATTGGGAGTAGATTCATGTTGCACATCATTAAGCATATGATATATGTTCTTTGAACTTGACTGAATATTTGCATTTCATATATATATAGATGGAGAGACAAGGAGAACAACATGAATCGGCCTAGATAAGTCATTAGAGTCCTGTGCATGGTCATGAAAATGCATCCGAACATGATCAACATGATGAGCATGAGCTACATTCTGAAAATGTGCAATCGAGATGTATAAAATGTTATGGAATAGTTTATGGATTTTCTGATGCAACGGGCAGCTCAACAACAAGCACCGGCGCCTCAGACACAACAACAAAAGGCTGTGATAGATAAGAATTATGAAAGAGTTAGGAAACAAGGTGCTAATGTTTTCAAGGTACTACCCGATCCTGCTTGAGGCCGAGGAATGGTTACGAAATCAGGAAAGGGTGTTGGATAGATTTAATTGCACATCCGAACAAAGGCTTCTATATCTGATGTGATCTTTAATAGAAAAGATGCACTTGATTGGTGGGAAACAGTTTTAAGAAGCAAAGATCGACCAATGACTTTGACTTGGAATGATTTCTTGAGAGAATTTGCTAAGAAGTATACTCCGAAATTTATAGAGACAGAAGAAGCTTGAATTTCTTGATTGAAGCGAATGATATATCACTGGTTCTGCACGAAGTTCAATTTGTGAGATTATGTAAGTATGCACCGGAAGAAATAGCCAAGAACCGAAAGGAAGAAATTTGAGATGGGTTTGAGGCTTGACATTCGTGAGAAAATGGCAGTGAAACCTCATAATTACAATGCCTCAATTGAAGCTGCTTTGAGAGCTGAAGAAACATGCTTTGAAAGGAATACTATGGAAGCTAAAAAGAAGAAGATCATTGGTGCTTATAGTAATCCTCCAAGACATATTAGTATTTCTTCGTTTAGAGGTTCTAATTCACAGCGGAGTAGTTATCGTGGACGAGGGTTTGGTGGTCAGTCTAGTAGATCCTCCATAGTACCTTATAGTAGAGGTGGATACAATTCATCCAGACTTGAGGGAGGACAAGTTTCAGCCAGTAGAGGGTTTGCTCCTGTTTGTCCTACGTGCAACAGGAGACATACTGGAGAATGTTGGGGACCTAGACCAGTAGTATGTTTTACTTGTAGTAGGCTAGGACATTATTCTAGAGATTGTCCTATGAGAAGAAATAATGCTGGAGAATCTTATACAGTGGGTCAGAGTAGTGTTGGTGAAAATATTCCAGTTGGTTCAGGCAGAGGCAGAGGAAGAGGTGGCAGAGGAGGTTTAACTATTTCAGCAACACCATCAGAACAAATTGGTCAACCACAAGCACAAGCTAGAGTATTTGCTACTACTAGAAATGAAGCATTTGTAGCACCTGAAATTGTTACTGGTATACTTTCTATTCATGATTCTGATGCACATGTTCTTATTGATCCTGGATCCACATGTTCATTCATATCACATGATTTTGCATCGCATGTTCATGCTAATATAGAGGCATTAGGTTATGATATATATGTATCTATGCCTGCTGGGGGTATTATCACAGTAAATACGATAGTGAGATCATGTCCTGTAGTAGTAGATAGTGTCAAACTACATGCAGATTTGGTTGTTATTAATCTTAGAGAGTTTGATGTTATTTTGGGGATGGATTGGTTGTCAAGAAATCATGCTATTGTTGATTGTAAAACGAAGGAAGTGGCTATGGAAATACAAGGAGAAATGAAAATAGTAATGGTGGGTGAAAGGAAGACAATTCCTAATTGTTTGATTTCAAAGAAGGATCTATGTCGATTAATTAAAATGGATGTGAAGCATATCTAATTAGTTTTATAGATACTACTAAGGTCGATCCAGGGGTATTAGACATTCCGGTGGTCGGAGAATTTCCTAACATATTCTTAGATGATTTGCCCGGTTTGCCACCAAATCGAGAGGTTGATTTTGAGATTGACATCATCCCCGGTATCGCACCGATTTCCATTGCACCATACGGAATGGCTCCATTAGAATTGAAAGAATTAAAGAAGCAATTAGAAGAGTTACTTGATAAAGGTTTCATCAGGCCAAGTACTTCACCTTGGGGAGCACCAGTTCTGTTTGTGAAGAAAAAGGATGGTAGTATGCGATTATGTATTGATTATAGGCAATTGAATAGGATTACAGTGAAGAATAAATATCCATTGCCGAGAATTGATGATTTGCTTGATCAGTTAAAAGGTGCAACTGTGTTCTCTAAAATTGATTTAAGATCAGGTTATTGGCAACTCCGGGTTGAAGAGAAATCTATTGCCAAGACAGCATTCAGAACAAGGTATGGGCACTATGAATTTATTGTGATGCCATTTGGTTTAACAAATGCTCCTGCTGTTTTTATGTCACTGATGAACAAGACTTTCCAGCCATATTTAGATCACTTTGTTATTGTGTTCATTGATGATATTCTGATTTACTCTAGAAGCCCAGAAGAGCATGAACAACACTTGAGAATTGTTTTACAGATTTTGAGGGAAAAACAGTTGTATGCAAAATTCAACAAATGCGAGTTTTGGATGGAGGAAATTGCATTCTTAGGGCATATTATTTCTAAACATGGAGTGCAACCAGATTCATCAAAGATTAAAGCAATTATTGAATGGGAACCGCCTAGAAATGTTTCTGAAGTTCGAAGTTTTCTTGGGTTAGCTGGCTATTATAGAAGATTTGTAAAAGATTTTTCGGTTATTGCTAAGCCTCTAACAAACTTTGTTAAAGAAGAATGTGCCATTCCGGTGGGACGGAGTTATGTGATCAAAGTTTTCAAGAGTTGAAGAAAAGGCTTACTACTACACTGATACTCGCATTGCCATCCCGAAATGGAGGTTATGTTGTATATCGATGCTTTTAGGCAAGGACTTGGATGTGTCTTAATGCAGCATGGGAAGGTTATAGCTTATGCTTCAAGACAATTCACGACCTCATGAGCTGAATTATCCTACACATGATCTAAAATTAGCGAGCTATTGTACATGCATTGAAGATATGGCGACATTATTTATACGGGGAGACATTTCGGATATTTCACCGATCATAAGAGTTTGAAATATATCCCTACGCAGGAAAGAGTTGAATCCGAGACAACGAAGATGGATTGAGCTTTGAAGGATTATGATTGCACTATTGATTATCATCCTGGAAAAGCAAATGTTATTCCTGATGCTTTAAGTAGGAAGTCAGTGGAAAATTTTTCAAGTATGATTTGTTACAATGTAGAATATTTAGTTGCACTTAGAGCTATGGATGTGAAGTTTTATGTTTATGACGATGATCTGTTAGCCACATTACAAGTAAAGCCTTTGATTGGAGATAAAATTAAAGACACACAGTGTGAAGATTCTTATTTGCAAAGGATGAAGGGTAGAGTACAAGAAGGAAAGAATACACAATTTGTGTTGAAAGATGATGGTGTGTTATTGAATAGAAATCGTGTATGTGTACCTGATGTAGGAAATTTGAGAAAGGAAATCATGCATGAAGCGCACTATGCACCTTATGCAATGCATCTTGGAAGTACCAAAATGTACAAAAATTTGAAGCCTTATTATTGGTGGCCGACAATGAAGAAGGATGTGGCAGAATTTGTGAGTAAGTGTTTGACATGTCAGCAAGTGAAAGGAGAGCACCAGGCACCTGCAGGTAAACTTCATTCTTTATCTATACCTGTGTGGAAGTAGGATAAGATTACTATGGATTTTGTTATGGGATTGCCACGTACATTTAACAAGCATGATGCTATTTGGGTAATTGTTGATCGACTTACTAAATGTGCTCATTTCTTACCTGTGAAGCAAACAGATTCACTTGATAAACTTGCTGAATTGTATATTTCTGAGATTGTTAGATTGCATGGTGTGCCTATATCTATTGTATCGGATAGGGATCCCGATTTACTTCTCGTTTACCGGAAGAGTTTGCAGAAAGCATATGGTACTAAGCTTCATTTCAAGATGACTTTTCATCCTCAAACAGATGGGCAATCAGAAAGAACTATTCAGACATTAGAAGATATGATGAGGGCTTGCACACTTGAGTTCAAGGGTAACTAGGATGATTACATACCACAGATGGAATTTGCGTATAACAACAGTTTTCATTCTAGTATCGGTATGGCTCCTTATGAAGCTTTGTATGGGAGGAAATGTAGAAGTCCGATTATCTTTGGGATGTTGAAGGTTTAAGAGCGACTTGAAGGTCCAGAATTGGTACAAGAAACGTTGGATAAAATAGAGATAGTTAAAAAGAATTTGAAAGTAGCACAGATGCATAAAAGAGTTATGCTGATTTGCATCGAAGGGAAATGGAATATATTGTGGGTGATAAAGTTTTCTTGCGGGTATCACCATGGAAAGGAATATTAAGGTTTGGTAAACAAGGGAAATTGAGTCCGAGGTATGTAGGACCTTATGAAATTATTGAAAGAGTTGGACCATTGGCTTATAGGTTATCATTACCTACAGAGTTGTCTTTTATTCATGATGTTTTTCACGTTTCTATGTTGAGGCGATATAGATCAGATCCTAGTCATATCATTCCAGAGCCAGAGATAGAAATCACAGAAAAGTTGACATATGTGGAAGAACCGATAGAAATTCTTGATCGAAGGGTTAAGAAATTGAGAAATAAAGACATTCCTATGGTCAAAATTAAGTGGAGTCATCATTCACCAAGAGAAGCAACTTGGGAAGTAGAAGAGCATATGAGACAGAAGTATCCGCATCTATTCCATTGTAATGTTGGTGAGTTGTTAAAATTTCGAGGACGAAATTTCTTAAGGAAGGGAGAGTTGTATACTTTGCATTTTCTCATCATCCATGTTATGTGCATTTACATTTAATCATTGGGCATATGATGGTATATCAATGATATTTTTATTTTATGTGAACATATATATATTAATTATAAGTAGAGAATAAGAAGCATGATATTAGATTATTAATTTAGATAAGTTGATTAAGTACTTGGGTTATGTGTATTAAGCCTTAAGACTTAATTGAACCAATAGTTGAAGGTTGGGTAAATAGATTGGACTTAAAAGATAAAATTAAAAGTTAGTACCTATATATGGTTAGTAAGAATTAATTTAGGGTGATAAAAATAGTTTAGTAGGTGGTGGCATTAAGAGAGGAATATTGGAAATTGGAACCATGAGTAAGCTCATTTTACCTCTTCATTTCTCTAAAATTCGTACATGGCCAAAAACACAAAATTTGGAATAAGAGAGAGGAGTGGAATACCTAGAAAAACTTAAGATTAAGATAGGATTTTGCCAACTATTGAAGGAGCCAAGCTAAAGCTAAAGGATTTAAGCATATTAGCAACCCAAAAGCTGAAATTGGTAAGTTGTTACTTGAGTGTTATTAATTTGTCATTAGGGTTCTTGATTACAAATTGGAAAAACTTCATTTGATGCTCTCATTGATTAATTAAAGGTCTGATTATCATGAATTAGTAGAGTATTGAATGATTGCATAAAGATTAAGCTTGATTTAAGTTTAAGTATGTTAAGATAGAAAACTGTCAAAATTCCAGCAACCTTGATGTTCTGTATTTTAGGCATAACATGGGTTATATAAGTCCAACTTAAGCTTAATTGGTGTCTATGGAAATTTTAAAGAGTCCTCTATAACTTTGTAGTTTTGTGATTTTGCTATTTTTGCCGTTTTGGTTGCTTAAATTGAGCAAACAGATTGCTGCTCGGGTACAACTAGCTGTATGACCCTTGCTCAGTAATTTGAAAATAATTAAATCTATAGAAGTCGGAATTGAGTAATTCTTCTTGGAGATGAAACTAGACGCATAAATGGATATGTCTATTTAATATGAGATTTTTGTATAAAGCCAATTTTGCCCAGCAATAAATATACCTTGGTACTAAATTCTGTCTAGAAAACAGAAATGTTGGAGATTAGTTTTATGCAATTTATTGATGTTAATTTGAGTTAAATTGGTATTTAACTAGATGGGAAATGTTTATAGGATATTAAAACAGTAATTAAGAGTCTTAGAGGAAGAGCTAGACCTATGAATTAGAGAGTTAGACCTATGTTCATATATTTAATCAAATGTTCCGCAAATGGTTGCGTTTACTTAATATTGTTTATGTTTGAATGACTGAGATGGAAATGATTGGTGTTGAGTGGAACAATTGTTATTGCTGAAATATGATATAAGTGAAATGATTGAATTGTGATGTTAAGTGCATATGTGCATGTGAATGGTGGATTCCCCTATGAAAAAAAAAGATATATATATAAAGCCTTGGGAGGCTAAAGCCTAGAGAGGCTATAAAAGTGTATAATGTGAGATGAGGCGGAGCAGCTTACGTGTGTGATATGTGAGGATGAGGCGGAGCAGCACATTAAAGGGGATCCACAAGCCGTGAGAACTAACCATAATTGTTGAATTGTATTTCTTCTATGATGGTTGTAATGAATTGAGTAGAATGGTATGACTTTATACCTAAACTATGAATATCATGGAAAGTTATGTGATTGGGTGGAAATTGTATTAAGTGTATGTGATATAGATTATGTTGATTATTTATTTACTGAGCTGGAGGCTCACCCCTCTCCAAAATTTTTCTTTTCAGGTTTGTAAATAGTAGTGCATCCGTTGGTTGTATGCGAAGTCTAGCTTTTAGCAGTTCTGTCAAGTTGGGCCAGTTTTGTGAAGTCTCCTCCTGATGCATTTTTGTATGCAGTTATGTGATATATATGGAAGTATGCCTTATAAGGCATAAGAAGATGTTTGTAATACTTGTTAAATGATGTTTAAGTATAATCATATGTTTATATGTTAATAACCTTGTGTCTGGATTCTTAACAACCTACATATTGACCTATCTACCTGTAGTATATATTCTACGACGCTTGTATGCTTTCTGGCTAATGTTTATTGGTTAACATGTGATGGGGGTGTTACAAGAGTTGTTTGCAGGTTCCTTAAGAAGTTATTTGCTAGGTTTGGCATACCTAGAGCGTTAATTAGTGACAGGGGAACACATTTCTGCAATGCTCAATTAGAGAAGGTACTTAGACGCTATGGTGTGACACAGCAGTTCTCCACTCCCTATCACCCACAGACCAATGGGAAAGTTGAGGTTACTAATAGGGATTTAAAATACATTCTAAAGAGAACTGTAGGTGTGAGTATGAAGGATTGGGCTTTAAAACTGGATGATGCATTATGGGCATTTAGGACTGCATATAGGATTTCTATAGGTTTTACGCCCTATAGGCTTGTGTATGGGAAGTCTTCTCATTTACCTATTGAATTAGAGCATAAGGCTCTTTAGGCCCTTAAAACTTGCAATTTTGATGTTGATTCTGTAGGTAAGGACAGACAGTGACAGCTGAGTGAATTGGAGGAATGGCGTCAGTAGGCATATGAAAATTCTTCAATTATAAGGCTAGGACGAAGAAGTGGCATGATCAAAGGCTTAGAGGTTCCAAGGAGTTTCAGATTGGAGATAGAGTATTGCTATATAACTCACGTCTTCGTTTGTTTCTAGGGAAGCTCAGGAGTCAATGTTCAGGGCGATTCGTGATCAAGCAAGTTTTCCCATATGGCATGGTTGAGCTTCATCATCTTGAGAAGGGTGATTTCAAGTCAATGGACATAGGCTCAAATTATATCATGGAAACTCGTTGGAGATTGAGTAGCTGGTTGACATGGTTATGTATTTGCATGGATGATCCATTTTAGAGTCCAGCTATACGACTCGGGAATAGAAAGTAGCATTTCCATTTACTTATTTGATTTTTACTTTGTTCATCTTCATTTTTTTTAGCTATTTAGTGTTAGTTTATTCAGTTTGATTGTAGAACATTTTACTTGGTTATTTTTGGGTTGATTTTGCATATTTGGGATGCCTTGGATAGCGCACTTTATTTTCTGTAGGTTTTTGAAAAGTTTTAGAGCTGAAAACAGGCTCATGCACGAGTAAGGGCACATATGCACCAGCCACATCTGCACCAGCACCATCGCCTTAGTTAGAGGACGTTCCCATCCGGGGTTCAGACATGATGATCAGGGTGGTATCTAGAGAGTTACCTCTTTCTTATGCTTTATTCCATCTGACTTAGTTGTTCTGTTTTTGGTTTATGACTTTTATTCCTTTATTTTCATGATAGATGTTAGTTCTTTATTTTCTTGAACATTATTTTTTGCTTATTTTGCTACTCAAGTGTGGGGTAGGTAACCTCGTTCTTTTCAGGTACCCAGCTTCATTGTGAACTAGTAGTGGAATGCATATTTTGATGTTTGCTCTTTTATTGTCGATACTCTATTTTAAGTTTTCTTTAATTTGAGAAGTTGATGATTTGGTTTATGAGTAGACATTATTTTATTCTTGTATTATTTTGTAAAAGAAAGTAATTGATGGTCTCTATAGCATCAGCTCAACCGGGTTAAACCGGTGTTTCTCTTTGGTTTCTCGATTTATTTTGTTTTAGTTTAGAAATTCATTAATGTTGCTGCTTTATGATTTGATTGATGATTTAAATGAAATTTCTTAGAATCCTTTACAATTTAGCCACACTTAAATGGTACGATTTGAGCCAATTGCGAGCATCCATTATACTTTTGCTCTTTGGGTGGTATGTGGTATGCTTTACAATCCTTTACAAGTATGTGGTATGCTTGATGTGAACTTTCTCTGTAATGCTTAGCAAGACACATGAACTTTTGATTACCATGAGATGATTTGGGCAACTACCCTGTATTCCCCTAGTTAACCATTTTTTAGCCTTAAGCCTTTTTCTTTCATTATTACACTTGTTACACTCATTTTACCTTTCTTATCATTTTCCTTTTTTTTTACCCATGTTGCTGGAAGGTGTGTAAGTATTTGGTTTTTCTTTTTTAGGATCAAATTGCATCAGTTCATTTGTTCATTTTCACTAAGTTCTTAACTTTTTGGATGCTCCCTTCAATCCAAAATAGTATCATTATTTTGATTACTACAACATCTATTCATTCTTCCAACTGTTACCATATATTTAAAAATAATGACTCTTTATTCTTTGCTTTTGATCTTCAGTTGAGCATCATTCCTCATTATTGAGAACTTAGTGAATATTGTTCTTCCATTTGTTTAGCATTTGATCCTTGGGCATTCACTATTTACTTGCATAACTTTCCAGCAACTTTAGCCTACTTCACCATATTCTTCCTACCCTTACCTAAGCCTCATTACAACCTTGCTTAAGACCCTTTCATCGTGGTTATTGTTTGTTCGCAGTGGTGGAGTTCGGATTTATGAGCAAGCTTATAGTAAATAGGATCTTGTATAATTGCGATGAGGGATTGATCTACAGCTTCATACACTTAAGTATTTTGAGTGACCCCATGTGAGGCATTGATTCTCAGATTTTTGGTTTGGATTGTTTATCATTTTGTACTTGTAGCATTATTAATTTTATTCTATTTGCTAAAGCTTCTTGACTTGAGTTACTAATGAGATTCTTTTGTGATGTTTCGGTATCGTTGAAAGCTAACTTTTTGCATGATTTTGGATGAACATTATTATGTTTGCTTATGGATTGGATTATTGATTGCTTAAGGACAAGAAAAAGTTTAAGTGTGGGGTAATTTGATATGCTGCATTCAATACATGTTTTTGTGCTTCATTTATTCATGTTTATGCATGTATTGGAGTCATTTTTATGCTAGATTCACCACACTAGGTATCTATTTATGTTTTCAGGTTATTTGGAATCTCAGCATCATTTCTGGAGAAAAATCGAAGGACTTCCAAGTGGATTTCAGGGCTTGAGTACGGCCCATGGCACGGCCCATGCTCAAGGGAGGGCAACATAGTCATTTCTCCGAGAGTCTGCGGTTTTGAGGCGGTGCGGGCACATGCAGATCAAGCACGGGCCATGGCCCGGCCCGTGGCACTAGCCTCAAAAACCACAGTACTCCTAGAGAAATGACTGTGCATCAAGCACGGGCCATGGCATAGCCCGTGCAAGCATTTCCTATATATATGAGTTCAGTTTTCGATAAAAGGGTTCTGCATTCTAATTCTGAGACTCTTACGCGCGTGCGACCTTTCGCTTTCCAGACTTCTTGACTGACCTTGGGAGACCATTTTCACATATTGAAGGACGGATTTGAGGAGCTTCAAGCTTGTTTAAGAGATCGAGGATATGGAAACTGAAGCATTCAATCTAATTTTGGCGGTATCCACTTTGATTCGAGAGAAGGGTGTACATATTCTGAAGCATTCAATCTCATTTCTATTTTTCTTCTCTTCTAGTTATGTTTTTTTATGTGTATGAGTAACTAGAGCTGATGAACCCATTGGGATTCCTATTGTTGATGGATTTTTTTATTTGTTTTGATTATTAGATTACCAATTTGTAATCCTTCTTGCTTTTCAGTAAGAAAAGATTGTTTTATTTTACTTGAAACGATGAGTTGAATGTTGCTTGGATTGTTTAATTGGTATTGAGAAATTCGTTAAACAATCGTTAAGCAAGAACTGGTTAATAACACTTAGAGATAAGGTTAATTGGCTAGCCTTTGGGTTAATCAATTTGGTAATCAAGATAATCACTTTTAGTAATTTCATCGCAAATAGGTCCTGTTTGGGTTTGCTTTTTTCCTGTGTTTGCTTCATTATCTTTTCAATTTGTTTGACATTTTACTTTTGCATTTCATCATTTCTACTTTCCAGTTTACTTGACCTTTCACCATTTGTTTAAGGTTAGATAACACTTAGTACAATAGTAGTTTTACGTTCATCTGTTCCTTAGGGGATACGACCTTGATACTCGCTATTAGTGCTAGACTATATCGATAGGTTCACTGCCTTAGGTGTAGTTGCATCAATAGTCCATCATGATCCAATGCTTGGAGAAATACAGAGAAAGAAAATTAGTTGATCGAGTATTGATATCATTCTTCGAATTATTGTATACGAATCTTCTAAAGGAAAGAGGAAACAACGAGAATCGAGACACGCTCCAATATTCCAATTTAGGTTTTGCACCATTAAAATCTCCATCATTCTTTATTCCTCTCATTTCTTATTCCTCTAGGTATGAGGACTCTTGATGCTACAAGGATTGGTGTAAGAAATCATGGAAACACAATTGACAAGTTTGACTGGTGGCATTGGGGTGTGACTTGATGATCAAGTAAGATGAGACTCAAATCCATGCACATAAAGGAGAAACCATGTTACTTTATATTAATATAAGCATGAATGCATGGGTTTTGATATGTGGGACACATATAATGAAGTAATTTGGGCCGAAGTGTTATTAGATAAGCCCATACGAATTTTTCCTTATTTCTGTTAAGCTCACTCATAAAATTTAGGACTATGGAAGTTGTTGACCACTCAACTGCTCCCTGATTTCTGACTTTAGTTTATTCATCTTTATTTATTTATTTATGCAAATTTAGCTTGTAGTTTCTTCTTCTTATGGAAGGAGGGCTTTTGCATTATGAAAACCACATTTAACCGAATATTTGAGGCTAGTAAGCATATTATTTGATCCTTACACTTAGCTGTATGGAAGAGAATAAAGAAGTTATTAGATCCGAGATCTTACCTATATTTGGTATAATGGATCAAATCAATGTTTAGTATAATGGTTTGATCCGAGATCTCATTTCTTCATTTTTTTTGTTCGTCCCTTTCTAATCAATGTTTAGTATAATGGTTTGGTTTTATTTGTTAAGCATAAACATGATTGTTGAGTTATAGCGCGTGGAAGCAGCAGTCATACGTACCGATCCAATGCTTGGAAAATTATGAAAAAAAAATAGTTGATCGAGTATTGATATTATTCTCCGAATGATCCTAGAGCAATCTTTTGGAGGAAAGAGCAAACACCGAGTATTTAGGAATGCTTAAATATTCTGATTCAGGATTTGCACCATTGGGATCTCTATCATTCCTTGTTCCTCTAGGCACAAGGACTCCTAATGACGTAAGGATTGGCATAAGGAATTATGGGAATACAATTGACAAGCTTGGCCAGTGGATAAGAAGTAAATCCACGCGCGTAAGAGAGAAATCATATTATTTTTAATTAATCCAAGCATTATACAAGCGGAAATGCAACCGTTTTGATGATCATGCACAGTTTGGCCAACTATAGGTTTGATATTTTCATGCATTTATCTTTCATATCACGCCCTAAATCCACCAATCTTGTACATCCATATTTTTTTCATAATTGGATCTTGTAGTAAGGTATTTGACATTGGCATTGTATGAATTTGCCTAAATAAGGCAAATTGATTTCTTTTAGATAATCTTTGCATTCACAAAATCTCATACATTTCAAAAGCTTTAATTATTCTTATTAGATCCGCATCATTGTCCATTTCTTCGAAAATATTCAACCTCGAATCTTCTTCATTGAAGTATGAAATGGGAACCTCTTTTCATGCCTCTACTCTTCCATGCTCATCCACTGCTTGAAGACAAATGACATTGATTATTATGTAATTGGTAATTTCAAATCTATAGTAAAATATTGACTAAGAGAATCATCATTATTAGTTAACAAATAACAAAACAACTTTCCATCTATGAAATTTCCAACACTATTAATTAACAAATAACAAAACAACTTTCCATCTATGAAATTTCCAACACTAGTTCGATCGTCTTGCACAATTTTCTTGAAATCATCTTCCACCAATGGCATAGGCTAAACAATTGACTCAATTTCAGATTTAACATCTTTTATTAGAGTCAATGTATTAACTTTATCATTCATAATATCACCATCATGATTTATGATAGCAATATAGGTGGGGCATCATCAATGGAAACTTGTTCATCATATGTGGCCACTTTAAGAACTTCATGGTTTGGCTCTTTAGAAACTTCTTCTTGTTGCTCCCTTTGTAACCTATCATATATATCTTATAACGTTTCCATATGTTCATATTTTTGCACATTGGAATAGTGTTGTTGTCATCTTCTAGAATTCCTTTCCATTCGATTAAGATGCCCATCCAGCTTATCCAATTTCTTCTCCATTCTTTTAAGCTGATGTTGAACTTCATTAAAATAAAACTCCAAGCTTTGGAACATCTTCTATCTTTTTTCTGCTATTTCTTATATCAATAATAAACTAAAGATAGATAGATTAGATTTAGAGACTTAGCTCTGATACTAAATGATGTGAACCTTGGCAATCTGTGACAAGACCAATGCAAGGAATTGGAATAAGATTCCTAAGAAAGTTAAATCTGAACTTTTATGACCTTGACCCAAATATAACTTGTATTTTGAGCCTTGGTATAAGAAAAATTGTTGACGCCACACTCAAGAAAAGGTAGAAGGTGAATGATAAGTTGTTGTTGAACGGTACAAGAAGAAGTTCTTGATAAGTTCGAAGTTCCTCCAAATAACCAAGCAAGAATAACTCTCACAAATATGTTTAACTCAAAATATTCATTCATTAACTTTTGCCATTTTTGGCTACATATGATTTAAATAGACAAATACATGACCCTCATTTCCTATTTACATAGAGAAAATAAACTAAATAGAAATTAACTAAAGTATATGCTAAATAGGCGCTTTCCTAAATAAAAAAATAAGGAACTATGCCTAATTAGGAAATAATAAAAAACCTATTCTAAAAGGAAATAATAAAAGACTTCCAAAATAACAAAATAAGAAGCCTAATTGAGAAGTTGACTGGTCAACAACTCTCGTAGTCCTAAATTTTAAAAATCTAAGGAGAAATTCGCTTGGACTTACCTAATAACACTTCGAACCAAATTACTTCATTATATGTCTCCCATACATCAAAACAATCGCATTCTCAATTGTATTACGCTTGGATTAGTTGAAAACAACATGACTTCTTCCTTATGCGAGTGGATTTACGTCTCATCCTACATGATCATCAAGCTAAACCCTAATGCCACCGGTCAAGCTTGTTAATTTATTTCTCATCATTCCTTACGTTAATGTTTATGGCATCAAGTGCTCTTGTGCCTAAAGGAATAAGGAATGATGAAGATTCCATTGCTCCAAGTCTTGAATCTGAATATTTGGGTGTGCCTCGATTCTCGTCATTCTTTGTTTCCTTCAAATGATTCGTCTGTGATCATTTATAGAATGATATCAATACCCGATCATTCGGAGAATGATATCAACACTCGATCAAAAGAATGGAAGGCATAAGCAATAAGTTTATGCTCACTAGCATGAGTATTAATAAGTCCGCAAAGTTCTTAAAAGAACCTATAACTTGATTTCCTGCAAGGTAAAAAATTAAAATATTATGCTCACTAGCCTCAAGTACTCGGTTGCCTACGATTTTTATAATGCGAAAACCCTCATTCCATAAGAAGAATAAACTATAAGCTAAATATAAATGAATAAAAAAAGAAAGATGAATAAACTAAAGTTAAATCAAGAAGAGGAGTCGACTACTCAACTAATCTTATAGTCCCAAATTTTAAGAACGAGCTTAACGAATCTAAGGAGAAATTTGCATGGGCCTACCTAATAACACTCTGAACCAAATTACTTCATTATATGCATCCTAAATATTAAAACAGTCGGATTCCAATTGGGTTATGCTTGGATCAATTGAAAACAATATGATTTCTCCCTTACGCGAGTGTATTAACGTCTCGTCCTACATGATCATCAAGCTAAGCCCCTGCCACCAGTCAAGCTTGTTAATAGCATTTGGATGATTCCTTATGCTAATCCTTATGTCATCGGTGCCCTTGTGCCTAAAGGAATACAGAATGGTGGAGATATCATTAGTTCAAATCTTCAATTAGAATATTTAGGCAATGCCTCGATTCTCGTCATTCTCTCTGTCCTCCAAAAAATTCGTCTGTGATCATTTGGAGAATGATATCAATACTTCTACGTTTAAAGAATGATATCAATACTCGATCACCAGAATGGAAATACATGAGAAATAAGTCTACGCTCTGTAGTGTGAGGGTTAATAAGTCCATAATGTTCTTGAAAGAACCCATAACTTGATTTCTCGCAAAGTAGAAAACTGAAATAATATGCTCATTAGCCTCAAGTATTCGATTACATGTAGTTTTTATAGTGTGAAGGCCCTCATTCCATAGTAAGAAGAAACTAAAAGATAAATATGAGTAAATAAATAAAGAAAGATCAATAAACTAAATTCAAATTGAGAACTAGAGAGGAGTTGACTAGTCAACAATTCTCATAGTTTGAAATTTTAAGACCAGCGTAACGAATACAAGGGAGAATTCGTGTGGCCCTACCTAACAACACTCCGAACCAAATTATTTCATTATATGCGTCCAAAAACATCAAAATGCTCATATTCTCTATTGTAACTAAAGTAAAATCATGAACTAGAGAGAAGTTAAATATTCAACAACTTTCATAGTCCTAAATTTTATGAGCCCGCTGAACGAAAACAAGGAGAAATTTGTGTAAGCCTACATAATAATAGTCCAACCCAAATTACTTCATTATATGCATCCCAAGCATCAAAATGGTCCCATTACCACTTGTATTATGCTTGGATTAGTTAAAAACAACATGAGTTCTCCCATATGCCCGTGGATTTATATCTCATCCTACTTGATCATTAAGCTAAGCCCTGTAACAAACCAAAACTAGATCGTATAAGATATTGTCTGCTTTGCCCCCCCCAATGGCCTCATGATTTTGTCCCCTTGGCGAACTCGATAACTTTCTAGGAGGTCACCAATCTTGAAATTTCTCTGAACCAAGCACGTTTAGCTTTGGAGTTCCTATAACGCCACAACCAAACAACTAAAAGGCGCCTCATGTGATTAGTTCCAACTCTTTACATATATGTTATCAACCATTCCCTGCCCCATGTCGATATGCAATTCGATTCATTCATGTACCCCCTTACCTTAGAGTGTTGCCATCCTAGAAGCTTGCCAAAAGTCGCTCCTTGTCCAGGCATCCTATCCTTGCACCGTCGTCCACTTCCCGCCCTCATCGGACTACTTCTCTAGGCCAAGCGGAATCCAGCTTCCGCTTGGTTCTTCCTCGAACCACATAACTACTAGAGGGGTCCTGCTCTGATACCATTTAGTAGGAGGGGAGGGGGGGGCAAAGCGGATAATATCCCATGTGATTAGTTCCAACTCTTTACATATATGTCATCAACCATTCCCCCCCCATTTTGATATGCAATTTGGTTCATTCATGTACCCCCGTACCTTATAGTGCTGCCTTCCTAGAAGCCTGCCAAAAGCTGCTCCTTGTCCAGGCATCCTATCCTTGCCCCGGCGTCCACTTCCCGCCCTCATCAGACCACTTCTCTAGGCCAGGCTGTCACAGCCCTAAGCAACCGGTCAAGCTTGTCATTTACGCTACCATGATTCTTGTTTCCTAAACATCCAAACATGCACATTCCAACTTGGATTAACCGAAAGTAACATGGTTTCTCCCTTACGTGTGTGGATTTGGGTCTCGTCTTGCTCGATCATCAAGTCACACCCTAATGCCACCAGTAAAATTTGTAAATTGCATTCCCATGATTCCTTACGCCAATCCTTGTGTCATCAAGAATCTTTAAGTCTAGAGGAATAAGAAATAATGACCCAATGGTGCAAATCCTAAAATGGAATATTAATGCGTGTCTCGATTCTCGTCGTTCCCTCTTTCCATGATCATTCGACGAATGATATTAATACTCGATCACCTAATTTTCTATCTTCACATTTGTACAAGCATTGGATCGGTGCCTATGATTGCCTCTTCCACGAACAATCACTCAACACTCGTGTTTATACTCTCCAAATAAAACCAAACCATCATACTAGACAGAGAGGCATAAAAGAAACGAACAAAATGAGAACATAATTAGTATTTCAGATCCAATAAGGAAAGAAAGCATAAATTATTTGTTCTCTTCCATACGGCTAAGCCCAAAAGAAATAGAATTTATTTAAAAACAAGGGTAGACAAAGACCACAAAAGAAAGGAAGGACGTGAGCGGTAAGTCTATGTTTGCTAGAGTGAGTCTTGATCAGTCTGCAAAGTTATTGAAAATACCCATAACTTGATTTCTCGCAAGGTAGAAAATTAAAAAATTATACTCACTAGCCTCAAGTATTCGACTGCATACGGTTTCTATAGTGTGACAGCCCTCATTCCATAAGAAAAAGAAACTAGAAGCTAAATATGAATAAATAAATAAAGAAAGATGAATAAACTAAAGCCAAATTAAGAACTAGAGAGGAGTTGAATGGTCAACAACTCTCGTAGTTTCAGATTTTAAGAGTCGTTGCAACGAAAACAAAGGACAATTCGCATGGCCCTACCTAATAACACTTTGAACAAAATTACTTTATTATATGCGTCCTAAACATCACAATACTCATATTCTTAATTGTTACTAAAGTAAAATTATGAAGGAGAGAGGAGTTAATTGGTTAAGAACTCTCGTAGCCCCAAATTATATGATAAAGCTTAACAAAAATAAGGAGAAATATGTGTGGGCCTACCTAATAACACTTTGACCCAAATTACTTTATTTTATGCATCCAAAACATCAAAGAGCTTGCATTACATCTTGTATTATTCTTGGATTAATTAAATACAACAGGATTTCTCCCTTACACCTATGGGTTTACGTCTCGTCATGCTTGATCATCAAACTAAACCGCAATGCCACCAGTCAAGCTTGTCAATTGCGTTCCCATGATTCCTTATGTCAATTCTTATGTCATTAAGACTCCTCATGCATAGAGGAATAAGGAATAATAGAGATTCTAACGGTGCAAATCTTGAATCATATTATTAGAGTGTGCAGTGATTCTCAACATTCCCTCTTTCCTTCAAAAGATTTGTCCATGATCATTCGAAAAATGATATCAATACTCCATCAACTAATTTCTCTTTCTTCACATTTATCCAAGCATTGGATCGATGCATATGATTGCCACTTCCATACGCTTTAACTCAACACTCGTGTTTATGCTCTTCAAATAAAGCCAAACCATCATATTAGACAGAGATTAGAAAGAGAGACATAAAAGAAATGGACAAAATAAGAACATAGGCAGGACTTCTTATTCGATATGGAAAGAAATCACAAGTTCTTTATTGTCTTCCATATGCCTAAGTGTAAGATCAAATCAAATTGATTTAAACACAAGGGTAAACAAAAAATAGAAAAAAAGAAAAAAGCATGAGCGATAAGTCTATGTTTGCTAGCGCGAGTCTAGATAAGTTTGCAAAGTTCTTGAAAGAACCCATAACTTGATTTCTCGCAAGGTAGAAAACTAAAATAACATGCTCACTAGCCTCAAGTATTCAATTGCATGCAGTTTTTATAGCGCGAAAGACCTCATTCCATAAGAAAAAGAAATGAGAAGCTAAATATGAATAAATAAATAAAGAATAATGAATAAACTAAAGTCAAATCATGAACCAAAAAGGAGTTGACTAGCCAATAACTCTCGTAGTCCTAAATTTTATTAGCTAACTTAATGAAGATAAGGAAAAATTGGTATAGGATAGCTAATAACAGTCCGACCCAAATTACTTCATTATAGGCATCCCAAATAATATGAATCCTATAAGCACAAGGGATCCTACCCCGACTAGGAATCCTAGTCACACAACGAATCCTACTCTAATTGGGAATCCTACTTCTGCTAGGAATCCTAGTTCTATGAGGAATCCTACTCCAGCAAGGAATCCTAATCCGGCTAGGATTGTATATGAGCCATTCAAATATAATGGACCAATGACTAGAGCTCACATGAAGAAGTTCAAGGATGCTTTAGGAGTGTTGTAAAGCAAGAGTTGAAGCTTGGGTTAGAGATCCAGAGTCGTACGATTGGGCTTAATCAAGACATTGGGCCTCAAGATAATCTCATTAACTTAATTCAATATGTGGAGGTATGAAAAAGTCAAAGTAGGCCCAAAATAAACAAGCCAAGCTATTTGGAGTTCAATACTCAGGCATGGCCACTTACTAGATGTCCCTTAAGCCCAAATTTCATGTTTATTATATAGGCTAAGGTTGGATCTTAGGAGTATTTGCTCATTTAAAGAAGTCTTTTAATAGGAAGGAGTCCTTTTTTTAAGTTATCTTTCTAGTTTAGGAGTTCTATTCCTGGTCTTATTGTTATTTGCTTCCTTATCATTATAGAATTAGGTTTTTTTAAGGCCTATATAAACTATTACATATTTCTATGTAAAGATTGTTGAATATTAATTATTTTGGAGTTAATTCTCTTCTTTTGTTCTTATAATCTTGGTGAATTTATCAAGTGAAGGGTTGCCATTTTAAAAACCTAGTTTAATCTAAATCTTTGTTTATGTTGAACAGCCTTTAACTCTTTATAATTAATGTTCTTAAGTACAAGTTATTTAAAGGTTTTGTTGAGAGTTAGAGTTTCTTTACTTGATTAGGTGAACGATCCTTGGTGAATACATCAACAATGAATATGGGTTTGGCACATGTTACCCACGTTTGTATCATTTGGTATTAGAGCCTTGGCTCATCAATCATGTACGTATCCTTTATTTTTTAGTTGATTTGTTTTCTTTAGTTTTAAAAAAAAATTGTCATCTCAATCTGTTATTCTTTTATGATTCTTTTATTGTCTAGAGTATTTTTGTTGATCAATTTCATTTTCCTTGTTTTTTTTAATGTCCAATTCATTTGCTTTTGTGTCAAATTCATTCTTCTACATATAAAAACAAATTTGTCCTTTTTTCTTCTTTATCCTAACAAATTTGTCATCTTTAAGTTTATGTTTGCTTTATTCATTTGTTTGCAAGTCTTAATGTCTTGTTATTGTAACCTTGCTACAATATAATACAAAATATTGTTTGGCTGTAAGTTGGCATAGCAAATATAAAAAAAAAAGAGGAGAAAAAGAAAGTAGAAGAAAAGAAAAAAATGCCAAAAGAAAGACTTCCAATTTGTGATAAAGTTGAGTTTATAGAATTCAATTCGGCTTAAAATACATCAAGTCATTGCTTGAGTTCAAGTTAGTGATTCAAGTTAGAATACCATTTGATTAAACGATCCTAGGGTTTGATTTCAAGTTGTTCTTTGAGTTTTCAAGTTAGTGATTCACATGTTCATAAGGATTAGAGTTCGTGGGTTCTATTCTTATAGGTTCTTTAACAACTTCTTTCAAGAACCTTATAGACTTATAAACACTCATGCTAGTGAACATAGACTTACCACTCACGTCCTTCCTTTCTTTTGTATTCTTTATCTATCCTTATGTTTAAATCAATTCAATTTGATCCTTACAATTAGCCGTATGGAAGAGAACAAATAACTTGTGATTATTTTCCTTATTAGATCGAAAACCCTACCTATGTCTTGATTTTGTTTGTTTCTTTTGTGTCTTTTTTTTTAGTCTATATCTAGTATGATGGTTTAATTTTATTTAGGGAGCATAGATACGAGTGTTGAGTGAAAGCACCTGGAAATGGAAATCATAGACACCGATCCAATGCTTGGATGAATGGGAAGAAGAAAAATTAGTTGATTGAGTATTGATATCCTTATCGGAATGATCACGGATGAATCTTTTAGAGGAAAGAGGGAACAACGAGAATCAAGGCACTTCTAAATATTTCGATTCAGGATGTGCATAATTAGGATCTCCATATTCCTTGTTCCTTTACGCGCAAGGACCGTTAAATGACACAAGTATTGGTGTAAGGAATCATGGGAATGCAATTGACAAGTTGACCGGTAATGTGAATCTTGGCAACTTGTGACAAGACCCAACAGGCGGAATTAGAATAAGATCCTAAGAAACCTAAATCTGAAGTTTGATAATCTTGACCCAAGGATAACTTTTATCTTGAACCTTAGTAAAAGAAAGATTGTTGACACTACACTCAAGAAAGGTAAAAGGTGAGTGATAAGTCGATGTTGAACACCACAAGAACAAGTTCTTGATAAGTTCGAAGTTCTTCCACAGAATCAAGCAAGAATAATTCTCACAAATGTGTTTAACTCAAAAATATTCATTAACCCTCAATAACGTGGTTACACTTAGTTTATATAGTGAAAGAAATAAATCTAATTCCTAAATAGCAAAAAGGAAATAAACTAATTAGGAATTATCTAAAAATAGGCTAAATAAAAGTCTCCTAAATAATAGAATAAGGAATGGTCAGTTTTTACTAAATAAAAATTGACTAAACAATCAAGTAAAACTTCCTAAATAATGAATTGTACAGTTGCCTCCTTATTTCTAATGAAGAATACTCCAATTTGGCAAAAGAGGAAGCTAAAATGTACTCCCATGCTTCCAATTTGATTTGGCACATCCCTTTAGCTAAATAGGAAGCTAAAGTTGTGTTTCCCTTGTTCCGTCTTCAAGTATTAAGCTCTCCCTCTTGTGCATACATATTCGGCCATGTTTAGTTTTATTAAGCCATCATATTAACTAAATTAACAAGGCTATAAACCTTAATTAAATCTAACTCTCTATGGGTTAATATATCATTGGCCCAAATCTCTTGAATGAGTCCATTAAGAGCTTCCTTCATGTGTTTGGTCGTAGATATTTTAATTGGCCCATCTTGAATTTGTAAAGGATCCCTTGAGCTTAGTGTAGGCTTCGCCATATGCTTGTGCTTGGATCATGACTTGAATCTTAAATTTTGGTATTGTGATTCGCATAATTTCCTCCCTCCTTAAAAGGATTCATCTTCGAATCTTCACCTATATCAAAAGGAGATAATTAGAGACATTAAAAGAAGTGCTTACATTATACTCACTAGGTAATCAAGCTTGATGTGAACTTTGGCAACTTATGACAAGATCCAACATACGGAATTGGAATAAGATTCCCAAGAAAGCTAAATCTGAACTTTGATAACCTTGACCCAAAAATAACTAGTATCTTGAACCTTGGTATAAGAAAGATTGTTTATGCCACACTCAAGAAAGGTAGAAGGTGAGTGATAAGTCGTTGTTGAATGCCACAAGGACAAGTTCTTTCAAAGAACTAAGCAAGCAAAACTCTCACAAATATGTTTAACTCAAAATATTCATTAACTTGTGCTATTCGGCTACATATGATTTAAATAGACAAAGACATTACCCTAATTTTGTATTGGCATAAAGAAAATAAACTATATAGGAATTAGCTAAATTATATGCTAAATAGAAGTTTTTTAAAATAAACAAAATAATAAACTATGCTTAATTAGGAAATAATAAAAGAACTGATTCTAAAAGGAAATAATAAAAGACTTCCAAAATAACAAAATAAGAAACCTAATTGATTTAGTCAATATAATGAATAAAGACATGACTAAATCAACCAAGATTTATTCCTAAATAACAAGATATGCGGATGCCCCATTGTTTCCTCTTTGAATTTGGCGCACTCTCAGGTCAAGCAACACACATTAGGCACCTTCTTTTGGTTTCCTCTTCAAGAAAATTCGTCCCCCCTTTTCCTTATGAGTATTTTGCCTAAACTAGCTTTTCTCAAGGCCTAACATGTTGGATTAGGTTATTGAATAGGCCCATCTAAGGTCTCCTTCATCCTCTTAGTCCCAACTCTTATAATTGGACCTCCTTTGATGAATAATGGATCCTTTGAACTTGTAATTGGACTTGGAGTAGAATTCGACCCTTGACTTGAAGTTGGATCATGACTTGGGATTGACTCTTGATTCACATTAAAGCTTGTAGGCATTATAATTAATCCTTTTAATCAGTTGAAAAGGACCATCTCCCTTTGGAAGCAACTTAGAACACCATCGGACATAAAATCTTTCCTTTCTCATATGCACCCAAACCCAATCTCTAAGCTCAAAGACCACCTCTTTTCGGCCCTTATTAGCTTGATTAACACATTGTTTGGTTCTTTTATCAATTTTGAGCCGCACCTTAGCATCTAAATCATGCATGAAATCTACCCTTTTCTTTCCATCAAAATCAACATGCTTATTAAGTGGTAATTGGAGATAAATCCATAGGAGTAAGTGGATTAAAACCGTACACAATTTCAAAGGATGAAAATTTAGTGGCCGAATGGACACTTCTATTGTATGAAAACTCAACATGTGGAAAATAATCTTCCCATGTTTTAAGATTCTTTTGAATAATAGCATGCAACAAAGTAGATAAAGTCCGATTTACTACTTCTGTTTGACCATCAATTTGTGGGTGACAAATAGTAGAAAATAATAGTTTAGTACTTAATTTACATCACAAGGTCTTCCATAAAGTAACTCAAGAACTTTGCATCCTTGTCACTCAAAATAGTTCTAGGCATTGCCATGTATGCGCATAATTTCCTTAAAGAACAAACTCAGCTATATATTATGCATCATCATTTTTACGACATGGTATGGAATTTGCCATCTTAGAAAACCTATCAGCAACCACATATATAAAATCCTTCCCCTTTTTGTCCTAGGCAAACCTAATACAAAGTCCATATAAATATCAACCCAAGGTTCACTAGGGATAGGCAAAGAAGTATACAAACCATAAGGCTTAACTTTGGACTTAGCTTGTTTACATGTAACACATCTTTCATAAATACGCATAACGTCACGTTTCATATTAGGCCAAAAGAAGTGTTCAATTAAAACATCATAAGTCTTAGCTATCCCAAAATGCCCTATCAACCCGCCTCTATGGGCTTCTTGCACAAGCAACTCACGCAAAGAAGAATTAGGCACACATAGTTTGTTTTCCTTAAAAAGAATCCATCATGCCTATATAACTTCCAAAAAGCTATATAAACACAAGCATCATAAAAAAAAAATCTTTAATGTATTCAAATCCTAGCAATTTTTCATGTAGAGTAGTAGATAGCAGTGCATACCTGCGTGATAAAGCATATATAACCACGTTTTTCTTCCCTTGCTTGTACTTGATCACATAAGGAAACATTTTATTGAATTTTACCCACTTAGCATGTCGCCCATTTAGCTTGTGTTGCCCCTTAAGATGCTTCAAAGATTCGTGATTCGTATGAATCACAAACTCTTTGGGACACAAATAATGTTGCCAAGTCTCTAAGGCACGCACCAAAGCATAAAGCTCCTTGTCATATGTGGGGTAATTCAAGGCTACCCCATTAAGCTTTTCGCTAGAGAAAACGATTAGCCTTTTTTCCTGCATAAGAACAGCTCTAATACCTACTCATGAAGCATCACATTCAATCTCAAAAGTTTTTGTAAAGTTAGGTAAAGCAAGAACAGGTGCAGAAGATAATTTATCCTTAATCAAATTAAAAGCTTTTTCTTGCTCATCACCCCACTTAAACTGAACACTTTGTTTGATAACTTTAGTGAGAGGGGCAGCTAGTGTACTAAAGTCCTTAACAAATATCCTATAGAAACTAGCTAAATCATGGAAACTCCTCACATCCCCAACTCCCTTAGGCGTCGACCATTCCTTGATGGCTTTCACCTTTTCCTCATCAGCCTCAATCCCTTTAATATTAATAATATAACCAAGAAACACAAGTTTATCCACGCAAAAGGTACACTTTTTAAGATTGGCATAGATTTTTTCGGCTCTCAAAGCATCCAAAACAAGTCGCAAATGCACAACATGTTCATCCAAAGTACGACTATAAACCAAAATATCATCAAAATAAATGACAATAAATTTTCCAATAAAAGTGCGCGAAACATGGTTATTAATCTCATGAATGTACTAGCTGCATTAGTTAATCTAAAAGGCATAAATAACCACTCATATAACCCATATTTTGTTTTGAATGTCGTTTTCCTTTCGTTCCTACCCTCATGCAGATTTGATGACATCCACTCTTTAAGTCTATCTTAGAAAACATACAAGATTTATGCAATTCAGCTAACATGTCATCTTGTCTAGGAATGGGATGTATATACTTTAAAATGATATTGTTGATAGCTCAACAATCAACACACATCTGCTAAGATCTATCCTTCACGTGGACTCATGCTCCCCCTCATGGACTCATGCTCCCCCTCACGTGCCCCTTGGTCATCAACTCTTCAACTTGCCTTTGAACTTCCTTTGTCTCCTTAGGAATGCTCCTATATGCTGGTCTATTTGAAATTGAAGCTCCAAGTACAAAGTCCATTTGGTGCTCAATTCCCCTAATAGGTGGTAAACCATTAGGCACATTTTCGGGAAACACATCACCAAATTCATGTAACAAGGAAAGAATAGCACTAGGTAGGGAAGAATCAAGATCGTTAGTGCTCGACCAGGGCAAATCCTAAAAAATAATCTTTTACTACCTGTCTCTGATTAATACCGGTTTGCACGCAGTTCTGATGCAACCCATCAGGTGGCATGTTCTATTGCCGCCTCATCCCGAAGTTGCAATTATAGCAGACATTATATATAATAATAATAATAATAAAATGAAACTAAAGATAATAGCCAAAATTAATAATAATAATAATAATAATAATAATAAATGATAATAAGGATATTGAGAATAATGAAAATAAAATTTATAATAATGATGCTTCTAGTATTCGTAATAATTATTAATCAAATAAAATTAATGATAATAATGCTAATAATAATCATAGTATTTATAAACCCATTAGCATTGCATTTAATTTAAACATGGCACAAGTGCAGTTGACTATATGACTTTAACTGTGGGTCCTGACTCTGAGATAACCTAATTTTGTCAATAAGCACATACCTAACCCTAAAATGTTCCAACAATGCTCCTGATTCCAATAGCTCCATCTGCAACACTTGGTCGTACAATTCGTGCAACTCTTTAGTCAAGGGTCTCTTCTCCGCATTGATATGAGCAAGACTACCTACTGACTTCCTACTCAAGGCATCTACCACGACATTTGCTTTACCTGGATGGTAGAGAATATTATAATCATAATCTTTCATAAGTTTCAACCATTTCCTCTACCACAAATTCAATTTTTTATGTTGAAAAATATACTTCAAACTTTTATGGTCCGTATATATCTTGCACGTCTCCCCGTAGTGATAGTGCCTCTAGATTTTTAGGGCAAAGATTACTAATGCCATCTCCAAATCATTAGTAGGGTAATTCTATTCATGCCTCTTCAATTGTCTGGATGCATAAGCCACCACCTTACCATGTTATATCAGAATGCAACCCAAACCCACTCTAGAAGCATCACAATACACCGTGAATCCACTAGTCCCAGAGGGTAAGGTCAACATGGGAGTTGAATTCAAACAGTCTTTCAACTTCTGAAACCTTCTTTCGTACATGTCAGTCCACTGGAGCCTAATGTTCTTTCGAGTAAACTTAGTCAAAAAGGCTGTAATCCTCGAGAAGTATTGCACGAATCGATGGTAGTAGCCTGCCAAACCCAAAAAGCTATGAACCTCTGTCACTGTGGTCGGTCTCTGCCCGTCAGTCACCGCCTCCACTTTCTTAGGGTCCACTTGAATACCCTCTCTAGACACAATGTGACCTAGAAAAGCAACATTTTCTAACCAAAACTCACACTTAGAGAACTTAGTGTACAACTGATGCTCCCTCCATGTCTGAAGTACCATCCTCAGATATTAGGTGTGCTCCTCTTCGCTGCTGGAGTACACAAGATATCGTCAATGAATACAATGACAAAACGTTCCAGGAATGCTTGAACACCCAATTCATCAGATCCATGAAGTCTGCAGGAGCATTAATGACTCCAAAAGACATTACTAGGAACTCATAATGTCCATAATGCGTCCTGAATGCCATCTTCATAATGTCTTCCTCATGAATCCTCAATTGGTGATACCCTAATCGCAAATCAATCTTGGAGAACCAGGCGGCTACTTGAAGCTAATTAAATAGATCATCAATGTGAGGAAGAGGATACTTATTACGAACCGTTCCTTTATTCAGCTACCGGTAGTCAATATAGAGGCACAAGGTACCATCCTTCCTCTTCACAAATAGAATAGGAGCACCCTATGGTGACGTACTAGGTGTGATAAAACCTTTATCCAAGAGGTTCTGCAACTGCTCCTTGCATGTGACAGCCTAACCTAGAGAAGTGGTACGATGAGGGCGAGAAGTGGCCGCTAGGGCAAGGATAGGATGCCTGGACAAGGAGCGGCTTTTAGGATGGCAACACTATAAAGTACGAGGGTGCATTAATGAATCAAATTACATATTAAAATGGGACAGGGAATGGTTGATAACATATACGTAAATAGTTAGAACTAATCATATGAGGCACTTTTTGGTTGTTTGGCTGTGGAGTTGTAGGAACTCCAAAGTTCAACGTGCTTGGTTTAGAGAAATTTCAGCATATGTGACCTCCTGGGAAGTTCTAGAACCCACCAAAGGACAAAACTGTGAGGCCAGTGGGGGCAAAGCGAACAATATCTCATGTGATCTGGATCATTACAATTTGCGTCTCATACTGGTTGATTATCAAGGCATGCCCTAATGCCACCGGTAAAGCTTGTCAATTGTGTTCCCATGATTCTTTATTGAAAGCAAGGGAAAATTTGAGTGGGCATACTAAATAACATTACAACAATTGTGGGCCTACCTAATAACACTCCGACCCTAATTACTTCATTATATGCGTCCTAAACATCAAAAGGCTCCATTATCGCTTGTAATATGCTTGGATTTACTGAAAACAACATGATTTCTCTCTTATGCCCATGGATTTATGTTTCATCCTGCTTGATCATCAAGCTAAGCCAAATGCAATTGGTCAACCTTATCAATTGCATTGCCATGATTCCTTCTACCAATCCTTGGGTCATCAGGAGTCCTCATGCCTAGAGTAACAAGGAATGATAGAGACCCCAATGCTGCAAATCATGAATCATAATATTTGGGGGTGCCTCGATTCTCGGTGTTCCCTTTTTCCTCCAAAAGATTTGTCTGTGATCATCCAGATAATGATATCAATACTCAATTAAAATTTTTTCCTTCTATACATTTGTCCAAGCATTGGATAGGTGCCTGTGATTGTCACTTCCATGTGCTTTAACTGAACACTCATGTTTATGCTCGCCAAAGAAAACAAAACCATCATACTAGACATAGATTAGAAAGAGACAAACAAAAGTAACGAATGAACGAGAACATAGGTAGGATTTCATATTCGATAAGGAAAGAAATCATCAATTCCTTATTCTCTTCCATGGCTAAGCATAAGGATCAAATCGAATTGATGTAGATACAAGGGTATACAAAGAACACAAGAAAGGAAGGAAGTGAGCGATAAGTCTAGGTTCGCTATTTTGAACCTCCATAAGTCTGTAAAGTTCTTGAAAGAACCCATATCTCAATTCTCTACAAGGTAGAGAACTGAAATAATATGCTCACTAGGCTCAAATATTTAGTTGCATGCAGTTCTCAGAGTGCGAAAGCCCTCATTTCATAAGAAAAAGAAACTATAAACTAAATATGAATAAAAAAATAAAGAAAGATGAATAAACTAAAGTCAAAACAAGAATCGGAGAGGAGTTAATTGGCCAACAACTCTCATAGTCTTAAATTTTATGCAATCAAATACTTGAGGCTAGTGACCATAATATTTCAATTTTCTACCTTGCGGAAAATCAAGTTATGGGTACTTTCAAGAACTTTGCAGACTTATCAACACTCATGTGTTCTAATATTTATGAGGCATATAATGAAGTAAATTGGGTTCGAGTATGATTAGTTACAGCCATACGAATTTCCCCTTGTTTTCATTTAAGAATCATTGGAACGTAATTAATAAGCTTCACCGATGCCATTGGACCATGAGTTGATGATCAAGTAGGACGAGAGGCAAATCCATGCGCGTGATGGAGAAATCATGTTTCTTTCAATTAATCAAAGCAGGAATGCATAAATTTTGATATTCTGGACACATATGATGAAGTAATTTGGCCGAAGTGTTATAAAGTAGACCGACATGAATTTCTCTTTTTTTTTTGTTAAGTTGGCTCATAAAATTTCGGACTACGAGAGTTGTTGGCCAGTCAACTCCTCTTTAGTTCCTTATTTGACTTTAGTTTATTCATCTTGCTTGATTTATTTATTCATATTTAGCTTCTAGTTTCTTCTTCTTATGGACTAAGGGCTTTCGCACTATGAAAAGCGCATGCAATCGAATATTTGAGGTTAGTGAGCATATTATTTCAGTTTTCTACTTTCCAAAGAATTAAGTTATGGGTTCTTTCAAGAATTTTGCGGACTTATGCAGACTCACACTAGCGAAAGTAGACTTATGGCTCACGTCCTTCCTTTCTTTTGTATTCTTTGTCTACCATTGTATTTAAATCAATTTGATTTGATCCTTATGCTTAGGGATTAAAGAAAATAAAGAACTGGTGATTTCTTTCTTTATTAGACACGAAGTCCTACCTATGTTCACATTTGTTCGTCTACTAGCACGATAAGTCTACATTCGTTGGTATGAGTCTTGATTGGTCTACAAAGTTCTTGTACAAATCCAAAACTTGATCTCTCACAAGGTAGAAAACAAAAATAATATGCTAACTTGCCTCAAGTTTTCAGTTGTATGCAGTTTCTTTAGTGCGAAAGCCTTATTCTATAAGAAGAAGAAACTAGAAGCTAAATATGAATAAATAAATATAGAATGATCAATAAACTAAAGTCAAATCATGGACTAAAGAGGAGTTGACTGGTTAACAACTCTCAGAGCCCCAAATTTTAAGAGCCAGCTTTGTGAAACCAAGAGGAAATTTGTGTGGGCCTACCTAATAATACTGCGACCCAAATTACTTAATTATATACGTTCCAAACATCAAGACACTTGCAATCTCGCTTTTATTATGCTTGGACCAATTGAGAACAACAAGATTTCTCCCAATGGTGCAAATCCTGAATCAGAATATTTGGGCGTGCCTTGATACTCAATGTTCCCTCTTTCCTTCAAAAGAATCCTCTGCGATTTTTCAGAGAATGATGTCAATTCTCGATCAACCAATTTTATTTTTTCACATGTATCCAAGCACTGGATCAGTGCTTATGATTGCCGTTTCTACACGATTTAACTCAACACTTCTGTTTATGCTTGCCAAATAAAAACAAACCATTATATACTAAACATAGATTATAAAGGGAGGAACAAAAGAAATGAAGAAATGAGAACATAGGTAGGATTCTAGATCCAATAAGAAAAGAAATCTCAAGTTCTTTATTCTCTTCCATATGGCTAAGTGTAAGGATCAAATAATATGCTCACTAGCCTCAAATATTTGGTTGCATGCGGTGTTCATAGTGCAAAAGCCCTCATTCCATAAGAAGAAGAGACTACAACTAAATTTGAATAAATAATTAAATAAAGATGAATAAACTAAAGTTAAATCAAGAACTAGAGATGAATTGACTAGTCAATAACTCTCTTAGTCCTAAATTTAAGAGCAAGCTTAAAGGAAACAAGGGGAAACTCTCATGGGCCTATCGAATAATACTCTGGCTCAAATTACTTCATTATATGTGTCCCAAACATCAAAACATGCGCATTCACACTTGAATTAATATAAAGCAACATGGTTTCTTCCTTACGCATGTGGATTTGGGTCTCGTCTTGTTTGATCATTAAGTCATGCCCCAATGCCACCTATAAAACTTGTCAATTGCATTCCTATGATTCCCTACAACAATTCTTGTGTGTCATCAAGAGTCCTCATGCCTAGTGGAATAAGAAATTAGAGGAACAAGGAATGATAGAGATTCTAATGGTGCAAAACCCGGATTAGAATATTGGGGCGTGCCACGATTCTCATCATTCCTTCTTTCCTCCAAAAGATTTATCTGCGATCATTCAGAGAATGATATCAATACTCGATCAAATAATTTGCTTTCTTCGCATTTGTCCAAGTATTAGATCGATGCCTATAATTGTCGCTTCCTTGTGCTTTCACTAAACACTTATGTTTATGCTCTCCAAAATAAATTAAACCTACTAGACAATGATTTTCTGAGAGGCACAAAATAAATGAACAAAATGAGAACATAGGTAGGATTATCAATCTGATAAGGAAATAAATCAGAAGTTCTTTGTTCTCTTCCATATAGCTAAGCGTCAGGATCAAACCAAATTGATTTAAACATAAGGATAGATAAACAACATAAAAGAAAGGGAGGACGTGAACCATAAGTCTATGTTCGCTAGTATGAATGTTCATAAGTCTATAAGGTTCTTGAAAGAATCCATAACTTGATTTTTTAAAAGGTAGAAAATTGAAATAATATTCTCACTAGCCTCAAGTATTCAGTTGCATGTAGTTTTTATAGTGCGAATGCCCACATTCTACTAGAAGAAGAAACTATAAACTAAATATGAAAAAATAAATAAAGAAAGATGAATAAACTAAAGTGAAATCAAGGGATTAATTGAAAGCTTAACGAAAGTAAGAAAAAATTTAATATGGGCATACCTAATAATACTCCGGCCTAAATTAGTACATTATATGCATCCCAAACATCAAAAGTGCGCATTCTCACTTGGATTAATTGAAAGCAACATGGTTTCTCCATCATGTTATATTTCTCGTCCTGCTTGATCATCAAGTCATGCTACAATGCCACTAATGAAGCTTGTCAATTATGTTCCCATGACTCCTTAATGAAAATAAGGAAAAATATGTGTGGGCATACCTTATAATATTATGGCCCAATATGATGCATTATATGCCTCCCAAGCATCAAAACACATGCATTCCCACTTGTATTAATCGAAAGCAATATGATATTTGTCTTGCACGCGTGGATTTGCATCTTGTGCTGCTTGATCATCAAATCATGCCCTAATGCCACCGGTTAAACTTGTCAATTGCGTTCCCAAGAGGATATTCGAGTGGGTGAATCAATTAACACTTTAGCCCAATTTACTTTATTATATGCCTCCCAGACATCAAAATGCGCTCATTTCCACTTGGATTAATAGAAAGCAACGTGATTTCTTCCTTATGTGGGTGGAGTTTTGTCTCGTCCTGCTTGATCATCGAACTAAGCCCCAATGCCACCATTACAAAAGCTACCATGATAAGGCTAATATGGAGGAGGACAGAGAATTTACCATGGCAAGTTTCTTAAATGGCTTGAACAAGAACCTAACCAACCTAGTGGAGTTAAAACGTTATGTTAAGATTAAGGACATGTTAAATGTGGCCATGAAGATTGAGAGGCAACTCAAATGCAAGAGTATAAGAAAGTATGATTCTAGACCTTATTCGAGTTCCACTTCTTCTTCTTGGAAATTCAATTGGAGTAAAAAGGATGATAAACCTATTGTTAAGCCTAAAATTGATGATTCTAAAGCTATAGTAGATATGGGCAACAAGGGTAAAGGTGAGAATCAAACTAGAGGGATAAAATGTTTTAAGTGCTTAGGACTTGGACATTATGCACGTGATTGCCCTAATAAAAGAGTTATGATTATGAGAGACGAGGTAGTTAAAAGTGAGAGTGAAAATGAGGATCAGATGCCACCTTTAGAGGATGTTAGTGATGTTGAATATGCTAAAGGGGATGTTTAGGTAGTACAACGCACACTTAGTTTGCAAGTTACAAATGATGAACAGGGGGAGCAATATGAAAATTTGTTTCATACTCATTGTTTGATTACCAATAAGTTGTGTAACATAATTATGAATAGTGGTAGTTCTACTAATTTGGCTAGTACTTTACTTGTTGAAAAATTGAATTTACTTACTATTAAGCATCCAAAGCCTTACAAATTGCAATGGTTGAATGATAGTGGAGTTGTGAAGGTTATGTATTGATTTCTTTTTCAATTGGTAGATATAAGGATGAGGTATTGTGTGATGTGGTTCCCATATATGCCGGTCATATTTTGTTGGAAAGGCTTTGGCAATATGATAGTCATATTTTATATGATGGTTTCAAGAATAGGTACTCTTTGACTATGGATGGACAAAAGTTCAATCTTGGACCATTACCTCCCAAGGCCATTTATGATGACCAAATGAGGATAAAACAACAATATGAGGAGCTTGAAACTTCAAATGGGGAAACTTTGGATAGGGAGCAAGAGAGAGACAAAATGAAAAAGGTGAGTTGAATGGTAAAAGTGAGTGCAATGGAAAACACAAGGTGAGAGAAAACAAGAGAGAAAAGAGTGAAAGAAAAATGAGTATATATGTAAAGCCAAGTGATGTGAGGAAAAAAATTAACCTTGAGGCAACAAGTGCTTGTACTCATGTATAAGGATATTTTGATTATGACTAATGATCTTAACTAAGATTTTCCTACTGCTGTTTTTGAGCTTTTGCAGGAATATGGAGACCTTTTCTCTGAAGATGTGCCTAAAGGATTACCACTCATTCGTGGTATTGAGCACCAAATTGACTTCATTCGGGGTGCAAGTATTTCCAATAGGCCAGCCTATAGATGCAACCTCGAGGAGATAAAAGAAATCTAAAGGCAAGTGAGCAAGCTTATGGATAAGGGGTATGTGAGAGAAAGCATGAGTCCATGTGCAGTTCCCATGATTCTAGTGCTTAAGAAAGATGGAACATGGAGGATGTGTGTTGATTGTCGTACCATCAACACGATAATGGTAAAGTATCGCCATCCTATAGCTAGGATAGACGATATGTGGATGAGTTGTACAGTTCTTGTGTGTCTTCTAAGATTGATATTAAATTAGGTTATCATCAAATTAGAATGCATGAGGGTGATGAATGAAAAACCGGTTTCAAAACAAAATAAGATTTATATGAGTGGTTAATAATGCCATTTGGATTAACTAACGCACCAAGCACTTTTATAGGATTAATGAATCATGTTTTGTGTGCCTTTATTGGAAAGGTTATAGTGGTTTACTTTGATGATATCCTTGTTTATAGCAAATCTTTAGATGAGCATGTAACACATTTAAAGGTTGTTTTTTATGTGTTAAAATAAGAGACCTTGTATGCTAATCTTAAGAAGTGTATTTTTTTGCACTATTGAAATTACTTTTCTTGGATATATTGTTAATGACAAAGGAATTCATGTTCATTAAGAAAAAGTAAAAGTAATTAGGGAGTGATCGAAAACTACTAGTGTGCATGATGTTAGGAGTTTTTATGGTCTTGCTAGCTTTTATAGGAGTTTCATTAAGGATTTTTCTATAATTCTTGCACCTTTAACTGAATGCATTAAAAAGAATATGGGTTTCAAGTGGGAGAAAACAAGTTGTTGCTTTTGACTTGTTAAAGGACAAATTAGGTTTGGCACTTTTGCTTTCTTTGCCTAATTTTGCTAAAATCTTTAAGAGTGAGTGTGATACAAGGGGAATAGGCATTGGAGGAGTCCTATTGCAAGAAGGAAGACCAATTGCGTTCTTTAGTGAGAAGCTTAGTGGAGCTAGTCTAAACTACCAAACATATGACAAGGAGTTTTATGCGTTGGTAAGGGTATTAGAACATTGGCAAGACTATCTTTGGTATAAAAAATTTATGATCCACACCGACCATGAGTCCTTGAAATATTTCAAAGGATAAAGGAGTCCTTGAAATATTTCAAAGGATGAAGGAATCTTAGTAGAAGACATGCTAAATGGGTGGAGTTCATAGAATCATTTCCTTACATCATCAAGTACAAGCATGGTAAGGAGAATATAGTAGCCGATGCTTTGTCAAGAAGGTATGTCTTAATTTCTACTCTTGATGCAAAGTTATTAGGTTTTGACTTTATCAAAGACTTGTATATTTTTCACCTTGATTTTGCAAAAATGTGTATGGGGTATGTGAAAAGGGAGAGTACTTGTGAGGGACGCACATGGTGGGGGTTTAATGGGCATTTTGGTGTGAGTAAGACATTAGATGTGTTGAGTAAGCATTTCTTTTGGCTACACATGAGAAAAGATGTTGAAAACATTTGTGAGAGATGCATTACATGTAAATAATCTAAATCAAGAGTGATGCCTCATAGGTTGTATGCACCTCTTTCCATTCCTAATAAACTTTGGGAAGACATTTCTATGGACTTTATGTTGCAGGGCTATTCATCAAGGAAATTATGAGACTACATTATGGGGTTCCAAGGACAATAATAAGTGATAGAGATGTCAAGTTTCTTAGCCACTCTTCGAAGACACTCTGGAGCAAGTTGGGAACAAAGCTTCTATTCTCAACAACTTGTCATCCATAATTGGAGTTGGTTAATATGACTCTTTCACAATTGTTGAGAGCTATAATTCAAAGGAACTTAAAGAATTGGGAAGAATGCTTGCCACATGTGGAGTTTGGCTATAATAGAAGTGTACATGGCACAACAAATCAAACACCATTTGAGGTTGTTTATGGGTTTAATCTATTGACTCCTATGGATTTAATGCCATTACCAATTGAGAAAGCCAACTTGGAAGGCAAATAGAAGGCTGATTTTGTTAAGAGCTTACATGAAAAAATGAAAGCCTAAATAGAAAAGAAGACTCTTCTATATGAAAGGCAACACAACAAGTGAAGGAAGAAAAGTGGTATTTGAACTGGGTGATTGAGTTTGGGTACACTTGAGGAAGGAGAGATTTCCAAGCCAAAGGAAATCAAAGCTAATGCCAAAAGGAGATGGACCATTTCAAGTTCCTGAGAGAATCAATGACAATGCCTACAAGCTTGATCTACCAAGTGAATATGGTAATGTACGTGCAACTTCCAATGTAGCTGATCTTTTTTTCTTTCATATAAGTGAGGAAGATGACAATGAGCTTGATTCGAGGATGAATCCTTTTGAGGAGAGAGGGAATGATAAAGATTTTTTTGATCTTCAAGTCTATTGATAAGATCTAAGACTAAGAAGATGCAAGAAGCTTTGTTAAGCTTCATGGAGGGCCTTAGAAGTCAAGTTTTGAATGTATTCCAAAAAGAAGGAAGCATGGGATGAGGCATGGGCGTGCTTCAAGCCATGTCACCTATTGCCCTTTCAAGAGAAGGAAGCATGGGATACAACATGGCTGTGCTTAAAGCCGTGTCACCTATTGGTCTTCAAATCAGAAGGAAGCGTAGGATATAACATGGTCTTGCTTAAAGCCGTGTCTCCTACTCATCTTCAAATTAGAAGGATGCGTGGGATGCAACATGGTCGTGCTTAAAGCTGTATCACTATTGCATTGCTTTGCTCAAGATTCAATAATAGTGGATTATTCTATATAAGACTAATACACAATTTATTATATGTTATTAGGTACAATTTAGTTTATTTTTAAGCTTTGACCAAGTCTTTCCTTTTTAACTTATGTTTTTAAGTGTGAGAGTTATTATTTAGGAGTTACAAATGTGTGAGTTAAGTCTCCAACAACTATATTTTTAATTATGAGTTAGTGAGGAGTTATATGAGGCATTTAGACATGCCTAGGGTTTCTTTAGTTCTAGCTTTGTCTATATATACCAAGCTAAGCTCCATTGGTAATCAACTTTTGATGATTGATATAATACATTATACTTGTGAGTGTTTTTCCTTAAGTTCTTGTCTGAATTTTGAACTTATCAAACTTCTTTTAGTTTGTCGCATTCACTAACTAAAATTTTTATTTTTAATTCTATAATTATCAAATCTTTTTGGTTTGTGGCATTGGGATTGGATTCAAGTGCTAATTTCATTGTTAACCAATGCCTCACAGGGATCACTCAAGTCGCTCAAAGTGTATATTAGGTGAATAACAAATCCCTTAAAGCAAATGCACAAGACCCGCTCACCATAAGCTTGCTCATAAATCATATCTTCACTACTGTGAATAAGTAAATACCAGAATCAAAGGGTCTTTACCAAGGTTGTAATGGGGCTAGGGCAAAGGTACGGAGATTTGGATAGAAGTATGAAAATGCTGGAATTCGTGCGATAAACAATAGTATATGCTCAAAGGATTAAATGCCTAAGATCACAAAAAGAATCATTCACTAAAATCCCTACTTCATAGAATAACGCTCGCAAATGCTCTAAACCTAATAAAAAGATAAAAAATTAAAGAGATTTGTTTATTATATATATATTTTTCTTCTTCTTCTCTTTTTTTTTTTTCAAAAGAAATGAACTAGCAGCTTATTAGCGACCGCTGCATACAACTCGAATAAACATAAAGAATATCAAATACAAATTGGATCAAAGGGAGCATTTAAAATATCAAAAAGATTTAGTGAATTTACCAACATAGCAACTAGCATTTTAATCCCACATAAAGTTGAACATATCACATAAAGAAATTCCAGCATAAGGGTAAAGGAAAGATAAATGTAAAGAATGGTATAATTGAAGTGTATAAGTGTAGATTATGAAGAAAAGGTTAAGGCTCAAAAACTGGCTAACTAATGGAAACATAAGGTGATAGGCTTTTGGTCAATGTGGGGAATCCTAAATCGCCCAAATCATCTCATGGTATTCACAATATTCATGTAACTTCAACATGCATTACAAAGCAAGTTCTAGAAGCAAAGTTAAGTACAATGTACACTCAAACAAGAAATATAAAGAGCATAAGTATAATGAATGCTCAACTGGCTCAAAATCTCACTTTCAAGTGTGGTATTAGGTGCAGTTGGTTCGCAACATCATTAATTGAATCATTACTTAAGAAACACATGCATATGATATTATCAACGTTCTAAGTTAAAATTCGACAATTCGAAAAAACAATTAAATAACACCGGTTTAACCCGGCAGGGTTGATGTGTAAAACACCATAAATTATTTTCTAAGGACAATGAACAACAAGGAAAAGTAACTACAATTCTATAAATCAAGTCATCAATCAGCTCAAAAATAGCATACTCAAGTGCATAAAAACACAGTGTCCTAACATCCCCTAAAAATACACAACACCTAGCCATAACAATTTCAGATATATTAAAAATCCATATGAGAGATTAAGGTTTACCCATTAGCACCCCACACTTGAAGAACACACTGTCCTCAGTGTAAAATGTTATGGATACCCCACATGGAATGCTCAACTCAAAGAACAAAGGCAATACAATCCAAGTGCATGACATGTATGAAAAATAAAGTAAATAAATGCAGAAAAATAAAAAGATCTAGGGGACTGCCCTGATCATCCATCGAGGCTGATGTTGTGGAAATTCAGTGCCTCCTCGGTAGAATCTGAAAATAATAAAATAAAGAAATAAAATTAAAACTGAAAATATGAAAACTAAAACTAATAAAATGTTTCAAAACAAAAGGTTAAAATATTAAAGATTAAAGATAAAGTTTGGGGTGCCTCCCAAAAGCGCTTCTTTTTTATGTGATGAGTCTTCTTAGCTGGACTTATGGTGAAAGGCAAATGGGCGTGATCGACGACCATCCATCCTTCTTCCAAGCAAATATCTTCAAGTATCCGCTTAGAGGGATAATCGTCAATTTTCTCTTCCCGACTATCAAACAAGCTGCCAATATGATGGGCAAGACTCGCTCCTTATATAATTGGATGTAGTCATGATGCTCTAGGGGCTCTTCCAATTTGAAAGCTGGAGTTTCAACAAATGGAAGGATCGACGGTTGGGCAATTTCTTCAGGAACGTCAATGGTTTCCTCTAGTCCTTGTCTTGGTTCACTTGCTAGAAGAAACTCGAGCTCCTCCAAGACTTCTTTATTGGATAACTCATGCTCATCTTCCATCATCGAAGGGACTTGTGGAAAATCTACCAACAATTCCTCTAACTGCAACTCAGCATCATCAACTGTACATTCCAGTTGGTAGTCTTTCAGAGGGATCATGTTTGCCTCTTCCTTTTCTGGTTCTATGTCCATGTTCAAAGAATCGTCCTGCATATAAGCATCATCGTCAAACATATTAGATAAACCAGAAAAATTCTCACCCGAACGCAAAGTGATGGCGCTCAAATGCTCCTCGGATTCAGTAGCGTTTGATGGAGTTTCCAATTGCTCTGCCGCTAGTAACTGAAAGATCAAGCCTACTTGATGCTCTATGTTCTTAATCGAGGCTTGTTGATCTTCAAGTATCCTCTCTGTTTGTTGGAATCTGTCATCAAGACTTGTAATGAACCTCATCATCAGCTCCTCGGACACTAACTCTTCATCTTGAGTTGAAGGTGCAACATTAGGCTGCTGATGTAGTTGCTAAAATCCTAGTGGTTCTTGGCCATCTAAGCTCCATCCAAAGGGTGAATGAGTGCTCCACTCTTGATTGTAGGTGCTTCCATACGAGTCATTTGGCCAACTTCCCGTATAATTTACCTGTTCACAGTTATAAGAACAATGAGCAACATCACTATACAATGGACAATCATTACACACATGTAAACCACAACAAAATTCACAAAAGACTTGAGATGAAAGAATAGGAGAAGAGAGTTGATCGGTAGCCCTGCAAAATGATTCCACTCGAGCATCTAAAGATGCACGGGCATCCCAATTTTTAGCACTCTCTTGGTTCCTGATCCCATTTTCCAATGTATCATACAAAGAGTTTAAATTTAGCATTGAACCTCCTTATCATTCACTGTATGAATCATAAACTTAAACTAAATAAATATGTACAAAAATAAAATAATTAAACAAATAAAAATAAAAATCATAAAATAATAAAAAAGAAAAAAAAAATGGCTAAATTAACAAATAGCAAATTTCACTCTAGTTTTCAAACATTCCCCGGCAACGGCGCCAGAAACTTGATGTGTGCTACTCGTGTTAGCTATAATCTAAGGCAGTGTACCTATCGATGCAGTCTAGCACTAATGGCGAGTATCAAGGTCGTATTCCTCGGGAAAGCGAAAGCCTAGAGTTACTTCTTTGTTCTTTGTTATATTAACCTAAAATGGATGATGAATAAACTCTAAACTAACTATTAACTACGAGCTAAGTTCTAAGGGAGATGCAGGAGTAATTGATAAGTGAAATAATCAAGACAAGAAGACAAACCCAAAGGGAATCTAAACTAGTTGGCATCCGAACAAAAGATAAAGGATCAGTGAGTCTAATTATGCTACCCGTGGACAAATTCTTAACCGAATTCGGTTTCTCTCTTGAGATAACCGAATTTCTAAACCTAATAACCTAAAGTTGGAATCTTTTCCTAACGATTGATTCTTAAATTAGCATTAAGCTTTAATCCGCCTCTATTAAGCTTTGTTAATTCTTAATCCGGCTAGTTAATTATCCGTATCTCTAAGCGATTATTAACCAGTTCTTGTTATTCAAAGTTCCAGTTGCCAAACGGATTTCTCAATCTCATAAAGCAATCTAAACATCACAATTCACAACGTCTCATGAATAATGCATTATTTTATTAATACTGAAAACAAGAAGAATACAAAACCAACTCAAACAATCCAACAATATAATATCAAGCCAACATAGTAAAGAAATCCCAATGGATTAAATCAGTCTAGCTAAACATGTTCATGTTTAAAACAATCTAGGAAATCAATTACAATGAAAGAATAATGAAAATAAAACATGTACACCCTTTTCTCTCGAATTGGATGAATACTCCAAATCCTGGATCTACACTTTGATTAATCTCCCAAACTGCCTCTTGAATTGCTCCACTCTGTTTTGCACTCGGAATCTTACGATTCCGGATTCTTACCACCGCAACTCTCTCGCACTCAGTATTGTGCAGAAACTGAACTAGCCACTAGGGCTCAATGTCACTCTTTTTCCCCCTCCTTCTCTAAGAAAAATGAATTTTTCTTATATATTTAACTCAACACGGCCGTGGTCAAGGAGTCCATGCCGTGCTGAAACTATGGATCTCACCAAGTAGGGTTTCACCACGGCCGTGTTTTTCCCCGTGTTGGCTACCACGGGCCGTGTTGCTCCCCGTGTTATCCACCACGGGCCGTGCTGAAGGCCGTGGTGGCTACGGAAACCGTGCCCAAACTATTGTTTTGAAGACCAAGTTTTGATGGTTGGTCACGGCTAGAGTCTAGGCCGTGATGGTTAGCACGGCCTTGACTTAGGCCGTGCTCAATGTGTGCAACGCGGTCTCTTGTCCGATCTTGATGAATGCTCGTCCGTTTCCGCACGTATTGATCTATAATTGCTTAAACACCGATGATGGTCCTATAAATGTTCCTAAAATGCAAAAGAACATAAAACACGGGTGATCTGGGAATAAAAGCACAATAATTGCTAAAAACATACGCAATAATATGCAAGCAAATATGTGTAAAACTATGCTCATCACAAGGCACGCCCAAATATTCTGATTCAAGATTTGCACCCTGGCATCTCTATCATTCCTTGTCCCACTAAGCACGAGGACTCCTGATGATGCAAGGATTGAAATAAGGAATAATGGAAACACAATTGATAAGCTTGGCCGGTGAATTGGGGCGTAACTAGATGATGAAGCAAGATGAGACATAAATCCACACGCGTAAGGGAGAAATCATGTTGTTTTCAATTAATCCAAGCATAATACAAGTGGGAATGCAAGCATTTTGATGTTTGTGATGCATATAATAAAGTAATTTGGGTTGGAGTATTATTAGGTAAGCCCACGCGAATTTCCTCTTGGTTTCTTAAAGCTGGCTCATAAAATTTGGGACTACGAGAGTTATTAACCAGTCAACTCCTCTCTAGTCCATGATTTGACTTTAGTTTATTCATCATTCTTTATTTATTTATCCATATTTAGCTTCTAGTTCTTCTTCTTATGGAATGAGGTCTTTCGCACTATAAAAACCGCATGCAACTGAATACTTGAGGACAGTTACCATATTATTTCTATTTTCTACTTTATAGGGATCAAGTTTTGGGTTCATACAAGAACTTTAGGGATTGATCAGGACTTGCGCTTGCAAACGTAGACTTATCGCCTAGCTAACAAACAACTGAGGATATAGGCAGGATTTTGTATGTGATAAGAAAAGAGACTACCAGTTCTTTATTCTCTTTAAGGGTCAAATTGAATTAATTTAAACAAAATGGTTAGTATGAGAAAAATACCTTGTAAGGGAGGTATATTTGTAAATATAAGAAAATAATTCTGCAAGAGGGGTTTATTCGTGAGTTTGAGAAAACAACCTCGTATGAGAAAAATAGTTTCAATAAGCAACGATAGTCACGTCAGTTGTTATATTTGTGAGAATGAGGAAGTAACCCCATAACAAGTCTTTATTTACATGAGAGAAAAATAACACCGTAAGAGGATATATTTATAAGTGTGAGAAAGAAATCCTAGAAAAGAGGTATATTTATAAAAGTGAGTAAACAACACCGTAAGAGAGGTATATTTGTGAGTATGAGAAAACAAACCCATAAGAGGGCGCACATTTGTGAATATGTAAAAAAGAATCCCGTAACAAGGATGTATATGTAGATATTGGAAAATAATCTCGTAAGAGGGGTATACTTTTTAGTATAAGTAAACAACACAATAAGGGAGGTATATTTTTACGTATGCAAAAACAACCCCGTAAGAGGGGTATATTTGTGAGTATGAGATAACAATCTCATAACATGGGTATATTTTGTGAGCATTAGAAAACAACACTATAAGAAGGGTACATTTATGAGTATAAAAAAACAACACGATAGAAGAAGTAAATTTGTAAATATGAGAAATAAACGCGTAAGAGGGGTATATTTGTGAGTATGAGAAAATAATCTTGTAAGACTGGTATATTTATGAGTATTATAAAATAACCCTATAAGAGAGGTATATTTCTAAGTATAAGAAAACAACCCTATAAAAAATGATACATTTATGAGTAGGAGAAAGCAACCCTATAAGGGAGGTACATGTTTTACTAGGAGGTGTATATTTTTTAGTATGCAAAAGCAACCTTGTAAGAGGAGTATATTTGTGATACATTTATGAGTAGAAGAAAGCAACCCCGTAAGAGAGGTACATGCTAATAAGAGGTGTATTTTTTTAGTATGCGAAAACAACCCCGTAAAAGGGATATATTTATGAGTATTAGAAAAAACCCCATAGCAGGGGTATATTGATAAAAATGTGAAAACAACCCAGTAAGAGGAGTATATTTGTAAGTATAAGAAAAGAACTTTATAAGAGGGGGTACATTTGTGAGTACGAGAAAATAACCCCGTAATATGATATATTTGTAAAAATTGAAAAATAACCCCATCAAAGTGGTATATTTAGGAGTATGTGAAAACAAGCCTGTAAGTGATGGTATATAAATGAGTATGAGAAAATAACACTATAATAGAGGTATATTTTTTTGTATGAGAAAATGACACAATAAGAGGATTATGTTTTTAAGTATGTAAAAACAACCCCATAAGAGGGGTATATTTATGAGTATGAGAAAATAACCCTATAGCATGGGTATTTTTTGTGAGTATCAGAAAATAATACTGTAAGAGGGTTATATTTATGTGTTTGAAAAGCCAACACCATAGAACAGGTACATTTGTAAATATAAGAAACAACTGCATAAGAGGGATATATTCATGAGTATGAGAAATTAACCTTGTAAGAGGGCTATATTTATGAGTATTAAAAGACAACCCCATAAGAGAGATATGTTTCTAAGGATGAGAAAACAACTTATAAAAAGTGATATATTTATGAGTATGAGAAAGCAACCCCGTAAGAGTGTATATTTATAATATGAGAAAATAACCCTGTAAGAAGGCTATATTTTTGAGGTTGTGAAAACATCCCAATAAGATGGGGTATATTTGTATGTATGAGAGAATAACGCCATAAGAAGGGTACATTTTTCCTATGAGAGAACAACCCATTAAGAGGGGAATCTTTGTAAAAATGAGAAACAACCTAATAGCAGGGGTATATTTGTGAGTATGAAATAGCAACCCCATAATAGGGGTATATTTGTTAGTATTAGAAAAGAAGTATAGGAGGGGCATATTTATCAGTATTAGAAAAGAACATCGTAAGAGGAGTATATTTGTAAAAATGAGGAAAGAAGTTGGAAATAGGGGTATATTTGTGAGTATGAGAAAATAACCCCATAAGAGGGGTACATTGTTTAGTATGTGAAAATAATATGAGGGTTATATTTGTGAGTATTAGAAAAGAACTTCGTAGGAGGGGTATAATTGTAAAAATAAGAAAACAACCCGACAGAGGGAGTACATTTGTAAGTATGAGGAAACAACCCCGTAAGAGGGAGTACATTTGTAAGTATGAGATAACAAACTTGTTCTAGGGATATATTTATACATATTGAAAAAGAATCTCGTAAGAGGGGGGATATATATGAATGTGAGAAAGCAACCCCGTATGAAGGGGCACATTTGTAAGTATGAGAAAATAACATTGTAAGAGGGGTATATTTTTTAGTATGCGAAAATAATCCAGTAAGAGGGTTATATTTATGAGCATGAGATAACAACCTCGTAAAAGTGATATATTTATAAGTATGAAAAAACAACCCCGTAAGAGAGGTATATTTGTAAGTATGAGAAAACAACATCGTAAGAAGAGTATATTTTTGAGGTTGTGGAACTACTCTAGTAGGAGGGGGTATATTTGTGAATATGACCAAACAACATCGTAAGAGAGGTATATGTTTTACTATGAGAAAACAAGTCAATAAGAGGTGTATATTTATAAGTATTAGAAAAGAACCCCGTATGACGGATATATTGATAAAAATGTGAAAGCAACCCGGTAAGAAGAGTGTATTTGTAAGTATGAGAAAACAATCTGGTAAGAGGGAGTACATTTGTGAGTATGAGAAACCAACCCCGTAACAGGATATATTTGTAAAAATTGGAAAATAACTCCATCAGAGGGGTATATTTGGGAGTATTTGAAAACAAGCCTGTAAGAAATGGTACATATATGAGTATGAGAAAACAACACTATAAGAGGGGTATATTTGTTAGTATGAGAAAACAACACAATAAGAGGAGTATGTTTCTAAGTATGCGAAAACATCCCCGTAAGAGGGGTATATTTGTGAGTATTAAAAAATAATACTGGAACAGGTGTATATTAGTGAGTATGAAAAGACAATCTCGTAGAAGAGGTAAATTTGTAAATATGAGAAAGCAAACTCGTAAGAGGGGTATATTTGTGAGTATGAGAAAGCAACCCTGTATAAGGGGTTACATATGTAAGTATGAGAAAATAACATTGTCAGAGGGGTATATATCTTAGTATAAGAGAACAACATAAGAAGAGGGGTATATTTTTTAGCATGCAAAAATAATGCTTTAAGATGTCTATATTTGGGAGTATAAGAAAAAAAACTCTGTAATAAGGTATATTTGCGAGTATGAGAAAAAAACTCAGTAATAAGGTATATTTGTGAGTATGAGAAAACAGCACTAAAAGAGGAGTATACTTATCAGTATAAAAAGGGAAAGGTAACCCCGTAAAAGAGGTACATTTGAAAATATGAGAAAGCAAACCTGTAAGAGTGGTATGTTTTTCAGTATAAGAAAACAACCTAGAAATAAGGGTATATTTATGATTATGAGATAAAAACCTTGTAAAAGGGGGTATGCTTGTGAGTTTGACAAAACATTGTAAGAGGCATATTTTTTAGTATGAGAAAACAACACAATAAGAGGGTTGTAGTTTTGAATATACGAAAGAACCCCGTAGGAGGGGTATATTTGCATGTTTGGGAAAATAACCCTGTAAAAAGTGATATATTTATGAGTATGAGAAAATAACCTAATAAGAGGGGTATATTTGCAAATATGAAAAAAAATCTTGTAAGAAGAGTATACTTTTGAGGTTTTGAAAACACTCTCATAAGAGGCGTTATATTTGCGAGTATGAAAAAACAACGCCTAAAGAAGGATATATTTTTTACTATGAGAAAAGAACCTAGTAAAAGGTACATATTTTTTAGTGTGCAAAAACAACCCCTAAAAGGGGTATATTTATAAGTATTGGAAAAGAACCCCATAGGAGGTGTATTATTGTAAAAATGAGGAAGCAACCTAATAACAAGGGTATTGTCAGCACCTATTTTTCAATTTAGATATCAAGGGAATTACATAAAACTCTATGATGAAACTTACTACCTTCTCGTGTCTTGACAGATGAAGGACAGGCGAATCCAAGGATATGATTAGAGTTAATCCAACTACGAACACTTTTTATTAAAATCAATTTGGAGTTAATTGTCAAGAAAAAAAATTTTGAAGGTCAAAGCAATGAATTTCGTTTGTTGAAGGACTAAATGGAAAACATTTTGATAAGCTTTCCCTCTATTTAGATCCAATCGGCTTTATATAGAGCTGATCGGTTCGTCAGAGATCCATTCAGCTCTATGTAGAGCCAACCGGCTCTACACAGTGTCGATTTGTGTTCTTCCTTGGTTTGACATTATTTTTTTGGTACTTTTATGTCCAAAATGATTTTTTAGAAGCTATTTAACGATAATTGATAGATTTTATTTGAGTTAGTTTATTTATTAGATATTGGTAAATAATTATCTGATAAAGAAAATTAATTCTTTAAAAGAGTTTAAAATGTGATTGAAGTTTATATACTCCTCTAAAGTTTCTTAAAAACCTATCTCTATAAATAAAAAGTAATGACTTAGGGTTAAGAGGGGGCTAAAAACATCGATTACAAGCTACTGTGATTGAAAACCTACGTTCATTTTTGGAAGCAGAAAGTTTTTTTGGTAATTGAAGAGCAAGGTCACTAAGAAAAAACCCCATGTTCAGAAAATCGAGGGAGGAACTGTCAAAAATCACCTACCAAAGCCCTAGAAGCGATCGGCTCAGTGTTGAGCCGACTGGCTCTACACACAGAGTCGATCGGTTTGCTCTCCAGAGCCTTGATTTTTGGCTTCTTATGAATTTTTTATGTATCTCTTGAGTTATTCATGTACTGTACTTAGTTTTAGGCCCTTTTATTTCTCTTTTCTAGTTGTAGGCCGGATTATAATAGCTAGATTTACTTTCTACATTTTATTTTTGTTTATTTTTAGTTTAATGCATGTCAAATAACTGCAATATGACTGCTTAATTAAAATGGGATGCATAGACTTTTGGTTAAAATTGAACCTAACATGAAAACTATAGTCCATTAGGCTAGTCAATGGTAATTGGGTTTAAGCTTTAGTTGGGTTAGTTGGGCTGTATTGTTCACACAATTAGGTCTTATCATAATAAGTAAGTTAGATTAATTATCTTAACATGGGTTGAGCTTAATAAAAATGGGCCAGAGTTTAGTGAACTATATGTGTTATTTGGTATGTTTGAATATAAACTCTTGTGTTTATAGATAGTAATTTGTTAAGAATAAAACTAATGATCGAGATACAGAAATAAGGAAGTTGGCTTTCGAATCCATCTATGGATTTTTGGCGTAAGCTTCCTTTTGAAATTTGAGAAACGTCACTCATTAGTAAAATTGTCTTGATAAATTACCCGAGTAGTGACTCCTATCTTTGTGCTAGTTACCGTATTCCCAATTAGGTTGAAAAGCCTTGCAGTACTGTAGTCGCTAAAGACACTTAGGTGGACGCCCAAAATTGCTGCACATGGGTTTATATGTTAGTATGAGAAAACAACATTATAAGAAGGGTATATTGTTTAGTATGAGAAAATGATATAATAAAAGGAGTATAATTTTAAGTATGCGAACAACCCTATAAGAGAGGTATATTTGTGAGTAGGGAAAAAATAACCCCCTAGTATATTTATGTGTATAAGAAACAACACTTTGAGAGGGCTATATTTATGAGTATGAAAAAATAAGCTCGTAGAAGAGGTAAATTAGTAAATATGAGAAAGCAACCCCGTTAGATGATATATTTGTGAGTTTGAAAAAATAACCCTATAAGAAGTAGTACATTTGTGAGTATGAGAAAATAACATTATAAGAGGAGTATATATTTTGGTATGATAAATCAACACAATGATAGGGGTATATTTTTTAGTATACAAAAAAAAACCCTTAAGAGGTGTATATTTGTGAGTATGAGAAAACAACCATGTAACAAGGGTGTACTTGTGAGTATGAGAAAACAACACTAGAAGAGGGTATACTTATGAGTTTGAAAAGCCAACCTCGTAGAAGAAGTATATTTATAAATATGAGAAAGCAACCCCATAAGGAGGATATATTTATAAGTATAACAAAACAACCACGTAAGAGGGGGTACACTTATGAAGATGAGAAAATAACATTGTAAGGGAGGTATAACTTTAGTATGAGAAAACAACACAATAAGAGGAGTATATTTTTAGTATGCAAAAACAACCCCGTAAGAGGTGTTATATTTATGAGTATGAGAAAACAAACCCGTAAGAGGCGTATATTTATAATTATGAGAAAACAACCCCGTAAGAAGGGTTTGCTTTTGAGATTATGAAATCACCCTAATAAGAGTCAGTGTATTTATGAGTATGAGAAAACAATACCAAAAGAAGGGTACAATTTTTACTTTGAGAAAATAATCCATCAAGATGTGTATATTTTTTAATATGCGAAAACGACCACGTAAGAGAGTTTGTTTATGAGTATTAAAAAGAATACTATATGAGGGATTTTCTTTATAAATATGAGAAAGTAACCCAGTAACATGTTACATTTATGAAAACAAGAAAACAACCTCATAACGAATATATATTTGAAAATATTAGAAAATAACCCCGTAAAGGATATATTTATGAATATGAGAAAACAAACATGTAAGAGGAGGTACATATGTGAGTGTGAGAAATCAACATTGTAATACGAGTCTTTTTTTAGTAGGAGAAAATAACGCAATAAGATGGATATATTTTTTAGTATGTAAAATTAACCCCGTAAGAGGGGTATATTTGTAAGTATTAGAAAAAGACACTGTATGAGAGATATTTTTTGTAAGAATGAGAAAGAAACCTGGTAACAGGATACATTTATGAATATAAGAAAATATTAACCCAATAAGGGGTATATTTGTAAATATGAGAAAACAAACCTATAAGAGGAGGTACATATGTCAGTATGAGAAATCAACATTATAAGACGAGCCTTTTTTTAGTAGGAGAAAACAACACAAAAAGAGGAGTATATTTTTTGAGTATGCAAAAACAACCCTGTAAGAGGGTATATTTATGAGTATGAGAAAATAACCCCGTAAAGATGATATATTTATGAGTATGAGAAAATAACCCCGTAAGAGGGGTATATTTTTGAGATTGTGAAAACACTCTAGTAGGAGGAGGTGTATTTGTAAGTATGAGAAAATAACACCATAAGCGGGGTACATTTTTTACTATAGAAAAACAACCTAGTAAGCTATGTATATGTTTGAGTATGCGAAAACCACCCTGTAAGAAGGGTATATTTGTGAGTATTAGAAGAGAACCCCGAAGGAGGGGTATATTTATAAAAATGAGGCAAGCAACCTGATAACAGGGTTATATTTATGAGTATGAGAGAAAAACTCCGTAAGAGGGGGTACATTTATAGTATGAGAAAACAACCGCGTAACAAAGATATATTTAAAAATATTAGAAAATATCACTATAAAAGTGATTAATTTATGAGTGTGAGAAAACAATCCTTTAAGAAGGGGCACATATATGAGTATGAGAAAACAACATTGTTAGCGGGGTATATTTTTTTATATGAGAAAACAATAGAATAAGAGGGGTATATTTTTTGAGCATGCGATAAAAACCCTATAATAGGGGTATATTTATGAGTCTGATAAGGGTGTATATTTGTAAATATAAGAAAATAACCTCGTAAGAGGGGATGCATTTATTAGTATGAGAAAACAACGTCATAAGAAGGGTACATTTTTTACTATGAGATAACAACCTAGTAAGAGGTTTATATTTTTTAGTAGGTGAAAACAACCTAATAAGAGGGGTACATTTATGAGTATTAGAAAAAGAAAACCCGTATGAAGGCTATGTTTATAAAAATGATAAAACATTCTGGTAGCAGAGGTACATTTGTGAGTGAGAAAAAACCCTCTAGGAGGGGGCAAATTTGTGGATATAAGAACATAACTCTACAACAGGGATGTATTTCTAAATATTTAAAAATAACCGCATAATAGAGATATAGTTATAACTATAAAGAATAACCTCGTAGATGAGGTAAATTTTGTCAATATGAGAAAGTAATCCTGTAAGAAGAATATATTTATGAGTATGAGAAAACAACCCTATAAGTGGGGGTACATATGTGAGTATGAAAAAATAACATTATAAGAGGAATATATATTTTAATATGAGAAAACAACACAATAAGAGGGTATAATTTTGAGTATAGAATAACAACCCCGTCAGAGGGGTATACTTATGAGTATAAGAAAACAACATTGTTAGCAGGGTATATTTTTTAGTATGAGAAAATAATAGAATAAGAGGGGTATATTTTTTTAGCATGCGATAGAAACTCCATAAAAAGGGTATACTTATGAGTATGAGAAAACAACCCCTTAAGTGGGATATATTTATAAATTTGAGAAAATAACCTCGTAAGAGGGGATGCATTTGTTAGTATGAGAAACCAACGCCGTAAGAAGGGTACATTTTTTACTATGAGACAACAACCTAGTAAGAGGTTTATATTTTTAGTAGGCGAAAAAAACCCCTGTAAGAAGGGTATATTTTTGAATATGAGAAGGGAGTATTTTTTAGGATACGAAAATAACCCTGTAAGAGGTGCTATATTTATAAGTATGAGCAAGCAACACCGTAAGAGAGATATGTTTTCAATTATGAGAAAACAACCCCGTAGGAAGGGTATACTTTTGAGGTTGTGAAAACACCTAATAAGAGGCAATGCATTTGTAAGTATGAGAAAACAATGCCAAAAGAAGCGTACATTTTTTACTATGAGAAAATAATCCATTAAGAGGTATATATTATTTAATATACCAAAACAACCCCGTAAGAGGGTTTTATTTGTGATATTAGAAAAAAACACTATATGAGGGATTTTTTTTATAAAAATGAGAAAGCAACCTAGTAAGAGGATACATTTATGAATATGAGAAAATAACCTCTTAACGAATATATATTTGAAAATATTAGAAAATAACCCGTAAGGGGTATATTTATGAATATGAAAAAATAAACCTATAAGATGGGGTACATATGTGAGTATGAGAAATGAACATTATAAGAGGAGTCTTTTTTTAGTAGGAGAAAATAACACAACAATTAGGGTATAATTGTGAATGTGACAAAATAATCCCATAAAATGATATATTTATGAGTATGAGAAAATAACCCTGAAAGAGGGGTATATTTTTCAAGTTGTAAAAATAACCTAGTAGGAGGAGATGTATTTATAAGTATGAGAAAACCACACTGTAAAAGGGATACATTTTTTACTCTGAGAAAACAACCCAGTAATCGATGTATATTCTTGAGTATGCGAAAACCACCCCGTAAGTGGGATATGTTTATGAGTATTAAAAAAAATCCCGGATGAGGGATATATTTATAAAAATGAGTAAACAACTTGATTACAAGGGTATATTTATGAATTTGAGAGAAGAACCCCGTAAGTGGGGGTATATTTGTGGTGTGAGAAAACAATCGCGCAACAGGAATATATTTATAAATATTGAAAAAAATCACTGTAAGAGTAATAAATTTGTGAGTATGAGAAAACAACCCTGTAAGAGGGGCTACATATATGAGTATGAGAAAAGAACATTGTTAGCGGGGTATTCTTTTAGTATGAGAAAACAACACAATAAGATAGGTATATTTTTTGAGTATGAGATAAAAAACCTCATAAGAGGGGTATAATTATGAGTATGAGAGAACAACCCTTTAAGTCGGGTATATTTGTAAATATGAAAAAATAACCTGGTAAGAGAGGATGCATTTGTTATCATGAGAAAATAACGCTGTAAGAAGAGTATATTTTTTATTATGAGACAACAATCCAATATGAGGTATTTTTTTCTTAGTAGGCGAAAACAACCTTGAAAAAGGGGTACACTTGTGAGTATTAGAAAAAAAACGTAGGAGGGCTATATTTGTAAAAATGATTAAACAGTCTGGTAGTAGGGGTACATTTGTGAGTATAAGAAAACAATCTTCTCAGATAGTATACATTTGTGGATATAAGAAAACAACTTTATAACAGGGATATATATATATATATAAATATTGAAAAACAATCCTACAAGAGGGATATATTTGTGAATATGAAAAAGAAAACCTCGTACATAAGGTAAATTTATAAATATAAGAAAGCAACCATGTAAGAAAGGTATATTTATGAGTATGAGAAAACAACCCTATAAGTAGGGGTACATATTTGAGTATGAGAAAACAACATTATAAGAGGGATGTATATTTTTAGTATAAGAAAATAACACAATAAGAGAGTATAATTTTTGAGTATGCAAAAACAACCCCGTAAGAGGGATATATTTATAATAACACCATAAAAAAAGTAATATATTTCTGAGTATGAGAAAACAGCCCATAGGAGGGGTATATTTGTAAATATGAGATAACAACCTCGTTAAAAGTGTATATTTTTGAGGTTGTGAAAATACCCCAATAAGAGGGAAAGTATTGGTGAGTATAAGAAAACAACGCCATAGGAGGGGTATATTTTTTATCATGACAAAATAACCCAGTAAGAGCTGTATATTTTTTAATATGCGAATAAAACTCCATAACAGGGGTGTAATTGTGAGTATGAGAAAACAACCCTATAAGAGGGGTTACAATTGTGAGCATTAGAAAACAACCTCGTAATAAGGATATATTTGTCAATATTAAGAAACAACCACATAACTAGGGTATATTTGTAAGTATGAGAAAATAATCCTGTAATAAGGGGTATTAAATGAATGTGGGAAAACAACATAGTAATAGGGGTAAACTTTTTAGTATGGGAAGACAACAGAAAAGTGGAGTATATTTTTTACCATGCGAAAACAACCCCATAAGAGGGTTATACTTATGAGTATGAGAAATCAACCTTGTAAAAGTTGATATATTTAAGAGGGGTTGTATTGATAAATATGAGAAGACAACGCTGTGAGAGGGATACATCTTTTACTATAAAAATAATCTAGTAAGAAGTGTATATCTTTTAGTATGCAAAAACAACCCCGTAAGAGGGATATATATATGAGTGTGAGAAAACAACCCCGTAAGAATGGTGTATTTAGGAGTATGAGAAAACAACACCATAAAATGGGTATATTTGTGAGCCTGAAAAATAACACCGTAGAAGAGCTAAATTTGTAAATATTAGAAAGCAACCCGTTAAGAGGGGTACATTTGTGAGTAGGAGAAAATAACCCTATAAGAAGGGGTACATTTGTGAGTATGAGAAAACAACATTGTAAGAGGGGTATATATTTTAGTATGAGAAAACAACACGATAAGAAGGGTATATTTTTTAGTATATGAAAATAACCCGTTAAGAGGTGTATATTTTTTAATATGAGAAAACAACCATGTAACAAGGGTATACTTGTGAGTATGAGAAAACAACACTAAATGAGAGTATACTTATGAGTTTGAAAAGGCAACCTCGTACAATAGGTATATTTGTAAATATAAAAAAGCAACCGTGTAAAGAGGATATATTTATGAGTATAAGATAACAACCACATAAAAGGGGGACATATTTATGAATATGAAAAAATAACCTCGTACATGAGGTAAATCTGTAAATATGAGAAAGCAATTCTCTAAGAAGGGTATATTTATGAGTATGAGAAAACAACCCTATAAGTGGAGGTACATATGTGAATTTGAGAAAACAACATTATAAGAGGGATATATATTTTAGTGTGAGAAAATAACATAATAAGAGGGTAAATTTTTGAGTATGTGAAAACAACCCCGTAAGAGGGGTATCTTTATGAGTATGAGAAAATAATACCATAAAAAAGTAATATATTTAAGAGTATGAGAAAACAGTCTCATAAGAAGGGTATATTTATAAATATGAGATATCAACCTCGTTAGAAGGATGTATTTATTAGATTGTGAAAATACCACAATAAGAGGGGAAGTACTTGGTGAGTATAAGAAAACAACACCGTAAGAGGGGCACATTTTTTATTATAAGAAAACAACTCAATAAGAGCTATATATTTTTGAGTATGCAAGAACAACCCCATAAGAGGAGTACATTTATGAGTATTAGAAAATAACCCCGTAGGAGGAGTATATTGATAAAAAATGAGGAACCAACCCAGTTTGAGGAGTATAATTGTGAGTAAGATAAAACAACCCTGTAAGAAGGGGTATAATTGTGAGTATTAGAAAACAACCTCGTAACATGGATATATTTGTCAATATTAGAAAATAACCACATAAGGGGGGTATATTTGTAAGTATGAAAAAACAATCTTATAATAGAGAGTATATATATGAATATGAGAAAACAACATAGTCACAGGGGTAAATTTTTTAGTATGAGAAGACAACATAAAAGTGGAGTATATTTTTTACCATGCAAAAACAACCCTATAAGAGGGTTATACTTATGAGTATGAAAAATCAACCTCGTAAAAATTGATATAATTAAGAGTATGAGAAAACAACCCCATATGAGGGGTATATTTGTAAGTATGAAAAAATAATCCCGTAAGCTTGGTATATTCTTAAGATTGTGAAAAGACCCCAATAAGAGGGGAGTGTATTGATAAATATGAGAAGACAATGCTGTAAGAGAGAGTGCATTTTTTACTATAAGAAAATAATCTGATAAGAGGTGTATATCTTATAGTATGCGAAAATAACCTTGTAAGAGGGATATATATGTGAGTATGAGAAAACAACCTCATAAGAATGGTATATTTATGAGTATGTGAAAACAACACCATAAAAGATATATATTTGTGACTATGAGAAAAGAACCCTGTAAGAAGAGTATATTTTTTAGTATTAAAACACAACCTCGTAAGATGGATATAGTTCAAAGTATGATAAAACAACCATGTAAGAGGGTTATATTTATTAATGTGAGAAAACAACATTATAAGAGCGATATATTTGTGAGTATGAGAGAACTCCACAGGAATGGTATTTTTGAAAAAGAGGAAACAACACCGAAAGAGGGTTATATTTGTGAGTATGAGAAAGAAACCCCGTAAAAAATGATATATTAATGAGTATGAGAACACAACTTTGTACGAGGGGTATATTTGTAAATATGATAAAATAATCCCGTAAGAAGGATATATTTTTGAGGTTGTGAAAACACCCCAATAAGAGGAGGTGTATTTGTGTGTATGAGAAAATAACATCGTAATAGGGGTACACTTTCTTCTATGTGAAAACAATATAGTAAGAGAGACATATTTATGAGTATGAGAAAATAACCTTATAAAAAATGATATATTTGTAAATATGAAAAGACAACTCTATAATGGTGTATATTTATTAATATGCGAAAACAACCTCGTAAGCGGGGTATATTTGTGCGTACTAGAAAAGAACCCCATAGTAGTGGTATATTTGTGAGTGTAAGAAAACAACATTGAAGAGGGATATATTTATGAGTATGAAAAAAAAACCTCGGAGAAGAGGTAAATTTGTAAATATGAGAAAGCAACCCCGTAAAAGGAGTATATTTGTGAGTATGAGAAAGTAACCATGTAAGAGGGGGTACATATATAAGTGTGAGAAAATAATATTGTAAAAGGGGTATATATTTTGTTATGAGAAAACAACGCAATAAGAGTGGTATATATTTTAGTATTGCGGAAATGACCCATTAAAAGTTGTATATTTTTTAGTAAGAGAAAACAACACTGTAACAAGGATATATTTGTGAGTATGAGAGAAAAAACACTAGAAGAAGGGTATATTTGTAAGTATGAGAAAACAACTTCATAAGACAAGGTACATTTGTGAGCATGAGGAAACAACATTATAAAAGGGGGTATATTCTTTTAATATGAGAAAATAACAGAATGAGAGGGCTCTATTTTTTAGTTTGTGAAAACAAGCCCGTAAGAGGGGTATATTTGTAATTATGAGAAAATAACCCCGTAACAATATTATATTTGTGAGTATAAGAAAACAACATTATAAGAGAGATATATTTATGAGTATGAGAAAATAACACTACATAAGAGGTAAATTTATAAATATGAGAAAGCAACCCTGTAAGAAGGGTATATTTCTGAGTATGAGGAAACTACCATGTAAGAGGGGGTACATATTGAGTGTGAAAAGATAACATTAGAAGAGGGGTATATTTATGAATATGAAAAACTAACCCTGTACAAGGGGGTACATATATGAGTATGAGAAAATATATTATAAATGGGCTATATATTTTAGTATGAAAAACAACACAATAAGAAGAATACGTATTTTTATGTTTGAGAAAATAATGCTATAAGAGAGGGGTATATATTTTTACTATAAGAAAATAACCTAATAAGATGTTTAAATTTTTGTATATGAGGAGACAACCACAGAAGAGGGATATATTTGTGAGTATGAGAAAACAACCCCGTAAAAGTGGTATATTTATGAGCATGAGAAAACAACATTGTAAAAGGGCTATGTTTGTAAGCATGGAAAAATAACCCTATACAAAGGATTAATTTATAAATATGAAAAAGCAACTCCATAAGAGAGGTAGATTAGTGAGTGTGAGAAAATAACCATGTAAGAATGGTATATTTATAAGTATTTAAAAACAACCCCGGAAGAGGGGCATATTTGTAAATATGAGAAAGCAACCTCGTAAGAAGGTTGTGTATTTTTGAATATGAGAAAAGAAGGTTGTAATAAGGTACATTTTCTACTATGAGAAAATAATCCAATAAAACAACCACATAAGATAGGTATATTTGTGAGTATTAGAAAAGAACCTCATAAGAGAAGTATATTTGTAAAAATGAGGAAGCAGCCCGGTAACATGGGTATATTATTTAGTAATAGAAAATAATTCGGTAACATGGGGTACATTTATGAGTATGAGAAAATTACCCCATAATATGAATATATTTATAAATAATGGAGAATAACCCCGTAAGATGATTATATTTGTGAGTGTGAGAAACAAATCTCTAAGAGGGGGTACATATTTGAGTTTGAGAAAACAACCTTGTAAAAGTGGTATATCTGTGAGTTTGAAAACACAACCCAACAAGAGGGGTATTTTTGTGAGTATGTGAAAAGAGTCACATCGATGTGTTATCTTTGAAAAATGAGGAAACAACCCATAACAGGAGTTTATTTATGAGTACGACAAAAAAACACCGTGAAAGGGGATGCCTTTATGAGTGTGAGAAAAAAACCCATAAGAGGGTTATATTTATAAAATTGAGGGAACAACACCATAACATGGGCATTTTTATGAGTATAAGAAAACAACTACGTAGGAAGGGTATATTTTCAAGTAGGAGAAAATAGCCTTGTAAGATGATTATATTTATTAACATAAGAAAACAATAATATAAAGGGGGATATATTTTTTAGTATGAGAAAAGAACCCCGTAAAAAGTGATATATTTATGAGTATGTAAAACCAACCCCATAAAAGGGGTATATTTTTTAGGCTATGACAACACCCCAATAAGAGCTGTGTTTATGTGAGTATGAGAAAGCAACGCTGTAAGAAGAGGTAATTTTTTACTCTGAGAAGACAACCCAATAAGAGGTATATATTCATGAATATGTAAAAATAACCTCGTAAAAAGGGTGTACTTATGAGTATGAGAGAACAATCCCGTACTAGTGGTATATTTGAGTATGCGAAAATAACCTTATCAGACGGGTATGTTTATGAGTATTAAATATTAACAGCGTAAGAGGGGTATAGTGCTAAGTATGATAAAACAACCTTGAAAGAGAGTTATATTTATAAATATGAGAAAACAACACTATAACAGTAGTAATTTGTAAATATAAAAAAAGAATCCTACAGGAGTGGTATATTTAAAAATATGAGAAAACAATCCCCTAATAATGTTATTTGTGAGTATGAGAAAATAACCTCGTAAAAAATGATATATTTATGAATGTGAGAAAATAACTTTGTAAGAGGAGTATATTTGCAAATACGAGAAAACAACCTCGTAAGAGAAGTATAGTTCTAGGTATGATATAATAATCTTGTAAGAGGATTATATTTATTAATTTGAGAAAACAACATTGTAAGCTAGGTATATTTGTGAGTATGAGAAAAGAACCCCACAATAATTCTATATTTATAAGAATAAGGAAACAACTCCATAACAGGGTTATATTTATGATAAGAAAACAACCCCGTAAAAAGTGATATATTTATGAGTATGAGAAAACAACCCGTAAAAGGGATATATTTGTAAATATGAGCAAAAAACACCGTAAGAATAGTATATTTTTGAGGTTGTGAAAACACCCAAATAATAGTGGGTGTATTTGTGTGTATGAGAAAATAACGCTGTAAGAGGAGTACTTTTTACTATGATAGAACAACCTAGTAAGAGGAGTATATTTCTTAGTATGCGAAAACAACCACGTAGGAGGAGTATATTTATGTGTATTAGAAAAGGACCCCATATGAAGGGTATATTTTTGAAAATGAGGAAACAACTAGGTAAGAGGGGTATATTTGTGAGTAGGAGAAAACAATCCCGTAGAGGGGCATACATTTGTCAGAACACAAAAATAATCCTGTATTATAAATATTAAAAAATAACCCCATAAAAGGGGTATATTTACAAGTATAAGAAAATAATTTCATAAAAATGGTATATCTCTAAGTATGAGAAATAAACTCAGTAAGAATGAGTACATTTGTGAGTATGAGAAAATAACCGCATAAGAGAGGAATGTCTATAAATAGGAGGAAATAACCTCGTAAGAGGAATCTATTTGTGAGTACGAGAAAACAACTCCGTAAAGAGGGTATATTTATGAGTATGAGAAAAGAATCACGTTGGTATATCATGTTTCTAAAAATGACGAAATAAACCCATAACAGGAGTATATTTATGAGTATTTGAAAAGAAACCTGGGAGATGGGGTATATTTGTGAGTGTGAGAAAAGAGAACTTACACTGTGAGAAAACAACCTAGTAAGACGAGTATATTTTTAAGTATGCGAAAATAACCTCATAATAAGGGTATATTTGTGTGTATTATAAAAGAACCCCGTAGGAGGAGGAAATTTGTAAAATTTAGGAAACAACCTAATAAGAGGGCTATACATTTGTGAGTTTGAGAGAACAACCCTGGAACAAGGATATATTTGAAAATATTGGAAAACAACTCCGTAAGAGGAGTATATTTCTAAGTATGAGAAAATAACCCCGTAAGAGGGCGTACATTTATGAAAATGAGAAAACAACCGTATAAAGGGATACATTTGTAAATATAGAAAAACAACTCCATAAGAGGAGTATATTTGTGAGTATTAGAAAATAAACTCGTAAGACTAGTACATTTGTAAGTTTGAGAAATCAACCCTATAAGATCGGGTACATTTATGAGTTTGAAAAAATAACCCACATGATAGGTATATTTACAAATATGAGAAGTCAACCCAGTAAGAGGGATATATTAATGAGTATGAATAAACAACCCGGTAAGAAAGTTATAGTTATGACTATGAGAAATGAATCACATTAGTTTGTTATGTTTTTAAAAATGATAAAACAACCCTATAACAGGGATATATTTATGAGTATCAGAAAATAACCTTATAGGCGGTGTATTTATGAGTGAGAAAATAAAATCCCATAAGTGGGGTATATTTGTAAAAATGAAAAAAGAACCTCATAAGAGGGGTATATTTGTGAGTATGAGAAAATAATCCGGTAAGAGAGGGTACATTTGTGAGTATGAGAAAACAATCTTGTAAGAGGGGGATATTTATAAATATTAAAAAATAACCCTGTGAGAGGGGTGTATTTATAAATATGAGAAAATAACCTCATAAGAGAGGTATTATTTATGAGTATTACAAAACAACCAGTAAGGGGGGTTTAGTTCTAAGTTTAAGAAAACAATATTGTAGGAGGGTTATATTTATTAAAATGAGAAAACAATATTGTTAGAGGGGTATATTTATGAGTGTGAGAAAAGAACCCCACAACAGTGGTATATTTATGAAAATGAGGAAAGAACCCTGCAACAGGGCTATATTTGTGAGTATGAGAAAACAAAACCATAAGAGGGGCATATTTGTAAATATGAGAAAATCACCCCGTAAGAGGGCTATGTTTTTGAGGTTGAGAAAAAATTCCAATAAGAGGTGGTGTATTTCTGTGTATGAGAAAACAACACCGTAAGAGGTGTATATTTTTTTCTACGACAAGACAACCTATTAAGAGGGTAATATTTTTAAGTATGCCATAATAACCCTATAAGAGGGTACATTTATGAGTATTAGAAAAGAATTCTGTAAGAGGTGCATATTTGTAAAAATGAGAAAACAACTTGGTAAGAGCGGTATATTTGTGAATTTGAGAAAACAACCCCGTAAAAGGGGGTACTTTTGAGAGTATGAGAAAACAACCCTATAGCAAGGATATATTTGTAAATATAAGAAGACAGCCCCATAGAAGGAGATACACATATGAGTATAAGAAAACAGCATGATGAGAATGGTATAATTTTTAATATGAGAAACCAACAAAATAAGGATGGTACATTTTTTAGAATGTGAAAACAACCCCGTTAGAGGTGTATATTCATGAGTATGAGAAAATAACCCCGTAAAAAGTGATATATTTATGGGTATGAGATAGCAACTCTGTAAGAGGGATATATTTGTAAATATGATAGAACAACCCCGTAAGAGGGGTATATTTTTGAGGTTGTGAAAACACCCCAATAAGAGGGTGTGTATTTGTGCTTTTGAGAAAACAACATCGTAAGAGGGGTAATCTTTTACTTTGAGAAAACAACCCAGTAAGAGAGGTATATTTTTTAGTATGCGAAAACAATCCCGTAAAAATGGTATATATGTAATTTTTGAAAAAGAATCCGTACGAGGGGTATATTTGTAAAAATGAAGAAACAACTTGGTATGAGAAAAATATTTATGAGTATGAGAAAACAACCCCGTAACAGAATATATTTGTAAATATTGAAAGAAACCCTATAAGGGGGTATATTTGTGTGTGTGAGAAAACAACCCTGTAAGAATGAGTACATATATGGGTCTGCGAAAATAATATTGTAAGAAGGATATATTTTTGTGTATGTGAAAAGAACCCTTTAAGAGGGGTATATTTGTGAGTACGAGAAAACAATCACATAAAAAAGGTGATATATTTATGAGTATGAGAAAATAATCTCGTAAGAGCGATATATTTGTAAATATGAGAGAATAACCCCGTAAGAGGTGTATTTTTGAGGTTGTAAAAATACCCCAATAGAGGGTTGTATTTGTGAATTTGAGAAAACAATGTCATAACAGGGGTACATTTTTAATATGAGAAAACAACCCAATAAAAGGGGTATATTTTTCAGTATTTGAAAACAACCCTGTAAGAGGGTTATAATTTTTAATTTGTGAAAACAACCCTGTAAGAGGGGTATTTTTGTGAGTTTGAGAAAACAACTCCATAAAAGGTGATATATTTATGAGTATGGGAAAATAATTCCCTAAGAAGGGTGTCAGCATGCCTTTTCCAAATCTAGATATCGAGAAAAAACTAGAAAACCTTATGATAAAAGTTATTCCCTTTTCGGGTCTCAAGACATGAAGGGCAGGTGAATCCAAGCCTAGGGTTGAGGTTAATCCAATTGGAACTACCTGTTTAAAATCAATTTGAAATTAATTGTCAAGAAAAATAAAATTTGAGGGTCAAAATGACAATTTTAACAAATTTAAGGACCTAATTGCAAAGTCTCAAACTTCCTCTACATAGAGCCGATTGGGTTCTTACACTTCAACGTCGTTCTTCTTAACAATTTTATGTCCATATACAGATTCTAGAAGGTTTTCTTAACGATAATCATCATTTTTATTGATAATTATTTAAATTGTAAAAGTAAATTTAGATATTCATCGATATAATTCTTAAATCTATCGTCTCCTTCAGAGTTTCCTTGAAATCCTACCTCTGTAAATAGAAAGAGGTGATTAAGGTTAAGGTTAACAACTAAGAACTCAGATTTGGCAATAAGTGACATAGACACTAAGAGAGAAAGAAGATAGAGAAAATCCAGAGCGAAAAGAAAGAAAAAGACTGTGATTCTTATTTGGCAACAGAAGATTCAAGGCACTTAAGAAAGAACGATTTTTTAGAAACATGCCATTAAAGAAAGAACCATTTTTGGAAACCTATTTTCTAAGTGGACAAGATTTCTCTACACCAAATCTAGCAATGGATTCCTACCCGGTCTTTGATTCAACTACATCCTCATCACTTGAGAGTGCCAGATCTATCAACTACGGTGACAACCTAAGGGTTCCTTCGATCATGCATCCATCATCATCCTAGAAATTGGTTCTTTTGTTCCTTTGTTCCTTTTGTTATCTGTTTTTAGAAACATGATTAGGAATATGATTTATGATCACTATGATTAGATTAGATTTTATTTGAATATACATGTTAATTAGATTTTGAATATGATAATAAGAACTCTAAGATTTTGAAATCTAATATTTTACCAAATAGGGGTTTGTATCTCATTAGAATCATGTCATAGGATTAATATTTAGATCTATGTTTCATTATAATTAGGTAATTAGACATGTTTAATATGATTTCATGAATGATTTGCCACTTGTTAGTTTACTACACTTTCATTTTTAGGGTTTCTTTTAGTTTTAGGGTTTTAAGTTGTTCAATTGAACTCATGTTGTTTTTATTTCATTTTCTTTCATATTCGAGTTAATTTTACTATCTGTACATGTCTTCTAGAATGCAAAATACACTGAAGAAATGATAAAAGACCAGCCTTGAACCCTAGAGCCGATTGGTTATGCAAGGCCAACCATCATCATTCTTTTATTTTTTTGATGATTTTTGATGTATTTCAACGTGTTGTATAGTTTTTAGGTCTTTTCCTTTCACAATCATAGTTGTAGACCAGATTGTAATAATTAGGTTTATTTTTTGCCTTTATTTTATTTATTTTTTGCTTATTGTATGGTAAATAAAATATGTGTTATGTGATTGATTAATTAAAATGGGCCATATAGACTTAGGGTTAAAATTGGATCCAACATGAATATGGTAGTCCTATAGGCTAATCAATATCAACTAGGCCTAAAATCCTAAAATCTTAATAGACTTAGCGGGCCTGGACATGCTTTAATTAGGATTAGGTTTACATAGTATTAGGATCAGAATGAACGGGCCTTGTCATAATTAGTCCATTAGGTCTAAATGCTAAAAATCAAAAGCATAGTATATAATTGGGCTAGACTAGGTGGGCCTTACAGATAATTAACTAGTAAATTAGGCTAACAACTCCAATATAGGCTGGGTTGAACAAAAATAGGCTAGACTTAGGTGAATTATGTGTGTTGTTTTAGTATACATGTGTATAAATTGCAGGTATTTATAGAGAATAATTTATTAAATAATAAAATTAAAGACTAATATAAACAAATAAGGAAGTTGGCTTCCGGAACCATCTCTGGATTTTATGGCATAAGCATCCTTATGGAATCTGAGAAACGCCACTTATTAGTATAAGTATCCCGGTGATTACCTGGGTGGCCACTCCTATCTCCATGCTAGTCTTAGTGACTAGTTAGCATGTTCCTAATTAGGTTGAAAAGCCTTCCAATGCTGTAGTCGATAAAGATACTTAGGTGTGCACCTGAAATCGCTGCCCACAAGGGGTATATTTATAAATATGAGAAAACAACCTCGTAAGAGGGGTATATTTTTGAGGATGTGAAAACACCTCAATAAAAGGGGTGGTCTTTGTGAGCATGAGAAAAGAATACCATAAGGGGCACATTTTTTAGAATGAGAAAACAAACCAGTAAGAGGGGTATATTTTTTAATATGAAAAAACAACGTAAAAGGGGTCTATTTTTTAGTATGATATCCCATAAGAGAGGTATATTTTCTTAGTATATGAAAACAACCCCGTAAGAGGAGAATATTTGTGAGTATGAGAAAATAATCCCGCAATATGGGTAGACTTAAGAGGCGTATATTATGAGTATGATAAAGTACCTCATAGAAAAGGTATATTTGTAAATATGAGTGTTAGCCTAAGTCCTTTCATGACTTTGGGAACCCTTGATTTTAATCTTGACAATCAAATTAAGTCGTACTAATTTCATATTTTGAGTTTATATTATATAGTGTTAAAGTAGGCTGAGCATTGGACACAAAGTCTTAAAGAAAATAAAATAGCTTTGCTAAAACTGGAAAAGCACGAGGGTGCTTTCTAAAGCGCAAGGGCGCTTTTCTCAAAGTCACTTGGAAGCCTCCCAATCAAATGTTTACACCTGGCAGTCAAAAATTCTTCTCCTTGTGAAGCGCGAGGGCGCTTTTGGAGCGTGAGGGCGCCTTCCATTAAAGAGAAAGATAGAGTATGGCAGAGAGTAGCGCGAGCACAAGTGCGGTCGCACTTCTAGGCGGGCTTTCAGGAACCACTAGGGCGCTTCTCCAGCGCGGGGGCGGCATTCACATTTAATGCTAAGTCAGTGATTGTTATATGTCGTTAACTGATAAAGCAACGCCACCTGTCAAGAGTCATTAGAGCTCTAACGGCTATATTCAGAAAGCACGGGGCGCTTTCAAAGCGTGAGGGCGCTTCTCTAGCAGAAATTTACTTTTGCAAAATCATCTTTACATTGCATTTAATATAGTATGGGCTATTTGTAACATCTCTAAGACGTTAGTATGTGTATAAATACTCATCTTAAAGACTTAGACAATGGTTGTTCAATTTTCTAAGTGCCTAAACTATTGTAAAGTGATTTCTCATTTTTTCTCATTAAATTCTCTTTGTGTAGGTTTAAGTGTGAGCCATAAAACACTTGTAAAGGTTTGAGTGTTAGCCCTAAATACTTGGGTAAGGGTTTGATAGTTAGCCTAGGAAGAAAAACTCTTGTAAGAATTTATGTGAGCCTAAACACTAAATTTGGGGGTGAGCTTGGGAAAACTCCTAGGGAAAAGTTTGAGTGTGAGCGGAAATACTTGGGTTTGATCTTGCACCAGCAAAAGGATCATCAATAATAACCTAGCCGATTCTAGATTAGGAAGTGGATGTAGGGTTGGTTAATACCCAAACCACTATAAATCTTTCTGTTGATTTCCTTCTTATCTATCTAGCCTTTTGATTAATTTTTTTTCAATTTCCCATTAACCTTCCAAAGACCAATTCAACCCCCCCTTCTTGGTGAATCAAGGGACAATAAGTGGTATCGACATATATGCTCTTCATCAAGCTTAAGTGCAAGAGCTAAAGATTAAGATGGCTAATGAAGGAGTTCACCACCTTAGACCGTTCTTCGATGGGTCTGATTATGCCCATTGGAAATAAAAAATGGAAATATATGTTAATAATGATGTGGTGGATGTTTAGGATTTTATTAGGAAGGAATAGAAGCCTCCAACAAAGCAAGAAGATGGTTTAGAGATTTCTGTTGATAGAGATGAACCGGTGGAGGCTCAAAGAGAGCTAATGGAAAAAACAAAAGAGCAATGATCATTCTTTTGAGCTCTCTATCAAAAGAAGAATGTGAAAGAGTTCAACATCTTCCCACCACCTTCAGAATTTGGAAGACCTTGGAGAATTATCATGAAGGGACCAAGCAAGTAAGGTCCAAGAAAGTTCAATTGCTCACAACCAAATATGAGCTTATCAAAATGAAGCCTAATGAGAGTGTCACCGATATGACAAACCGGCTTCTAATCATCATCAATAACTTGATGAAATTGGGAAGAACTATGAGCGAATTGACATTAATAATAAAATTCTTAAGGCACTCCTACTTAAGGACTATGACTCAAGGGTTGCAAGTATTGAAGAGGCTAATGAGGACTTGGATAAAATCTCAACAGATGGGTGCTACTCGTGTTAGCTACAATCTAAGGCAGTGTACCTATCGATGCAGTCTAGCACTAATGGCGAGTATCAAGGTCGTATTCCTCGGGAAAGCGAAAGCCCAGAGTTACTCCTTTGTTCTTTGTTATATTAACCTAAAATGGATGATGAATAAATTCTAAACTAACTATTAACTACGAGCTAAGTTCTAAGGGAGATGCAAGAGTGATTGATAAACGAAATAACTAAGGCAAGAAGACAAACCCAAAGGGAATCTAAACTAGTTGGTAATCAAACAAAAGATAAAGGATCGGTGAGTCTAATTATGCTACCCGTGGACGAATTCTTAACCGAATTTGGTTTCTCTCTCAAGATAACCGAATTCCTAAACCTAATAACCTAAAGTTGGAATCTCTTCCTAACGATTGATTCTTAAATTAGCATTAAGCTTTAATCCGCCTCTATTAAGCTTCGTTAATTCTTAATCCGGCTAGTTAATTATCCTTATCTCTAAGCGATTATTAACCAGTTCTTGTTATTCAAAATTCCAATTGCCAAACGGATTTCTCAATCTCATAAAGCAATCTAAACATCACAATTCACAACGTCTCGTGAATAATGCATAATCTTATTAATACTGAAAAGAAGAAGAATACAAAACCAACTCGAACAATCCAACAATATAATATCAAGCCAACATAGTAAAGAAATCCCAATGGATTTAATCAATCTAGCTAATCATGTTCATTCTCAAAATATACAAGAATTCAATTATAACAATAAGCAAAGGTAGAGAAAACCCGATTACACCCTTGGATGAGAGTAAACAGCCCCAAATCCTTTTACTCCAATTGAATCTATTCTTGTTCCTCTTGCTCGATTTGAAAATCAATCAACGAACCTTGCCCAATCTTCGATCCTTCAAGGAAATCTGATTGAAACCTTGATCCAAGTCTCCTTTTCCCTTGGTTTCAGCTCAGAAAACCCTTAGGGAAAGAAAAATTAGTGTTTTAGGACGTTCTAACCCTAGCCTCCTCTCTTTCTCTTCTTTTCATTCTTTTAATTAATACCCCCTGTCGCCTCTAACACGGCCGTGTTCCTGGCCGTGTTCTTAACACGGGATGGTGTTCCTAGCCGTGTTACTCTCCGTGGCCGTGCTCCCTAAAATCTATTTCTTCTTTGATGTCCAACACGGTCGTGTTTGTCCCCGTGTTGGTAACACGGCCCATGTTTGTGACCGTGTTGAGAACACGGCCAGTGTTGAGATCAACACGGCCATGTTCAGCTTCCTCATGCTCGTACTTAGCTCGTTTCGGCAGCTTTGACATCCAATTATGCTCCAATTCTTTCCTTTTTCATCCTTTGACCTCTTTTGGACCTAATGCACACAAACATATGTATAAGGTGAGTGTTGAGACCAATTCGCATCCAAATGTCCATAAAATCAATCTTAAAAACCCCATTTAGATGTGTGTATTTTACGCACATCAAATAACCCCACACTTTGCTCATTGCTTGTCCTCAAGCAATCAAAAGTAAAATAAGGAAAATAAACCACTAAGGAACAATACTTAAACTGACAGACAAGCTAGAGAGCTCCTGCACATATCCTTAACAAGCGTAAGTCAAACAAAAAGAAAAGAAGCAATCAATTCAAGTATCACAACCAAGATGCCAATAATTCACACAATATTGTCTCAACAAAATTATTCAGAACCAACTTCTCACCAGATTCACTTTAAATCACTCAAAGTGTTTAAAGGGTAGTGTTTAATCGCTCAATGCATCAACTACTACCTTACTTACTATATTCTTGCTGTTAAATCCTACTCCTACCACTTATGGAGAGTCAACAACCATGTCAAGAGGTCTTTATAAAGGTTGTAATGGGGATTAGGTAGGGGTAGGTAAATTTGGTCAGAGTTGAACCTATGGTGTTCTGCAATGAATTACATGACCTGCACACAAGCCACAAAAATTATAAGGGATAAACAATGAACAGTAGTCCAAGGTGGGAAATAGGAATCAAGTCCAAATGTTTGGCTCACTTACTTTCTTTCTTTTCATCACCTTTCCCTCTTATTCTTCTATTTCTATATTCTTTTTCTTTTTTTTTCATAAGGGAAGAACATTCACATAATACAGTGAATTTCTTTTTGGATTGAAGTAAGCTGCTACAAGATTCTAAAGCTATTCCCAAGATAAAAATTCCCAATAAAAACAACTCATGTGCAAAATCATAACCCAAAGCAGAATAAAACTAAGTGGCAATGAAATATGATAGAAAATGGTGAAAGAGGGGGTTATCTACAGAATCAATAAACGAATGAAGGCTATTTGGCTAGAATGAAAAACCTAAGTGCCTCTATCATACCAAAGTGTTAAACTCTCCTTGTGGCCCTCATAAGCATTACCGAGCAAGTTCTAAAAGTAAAGAGCGGTGACTTGGCACTCTCAAGAAGAAATAAATACAAGCATATAAAGTGTATGCTTACAATTTAGGCTCAATTTCTCACAAGTGTGCTTTTGAGTAGGTTCCAAACAAAAATCATCAAAACAAAATTAAATAAACCAAAGCAACTTAGTGCAAAACTCAAACTAATTATCTTACACTCTTCCGGCAAAACTCAACACTATCGGTTTTACCCGATCACATGGACATAAACAGGATTTCAAAATCAAGTCAACAGTAAGAGCATCGGAAACAAAGTGAAAAATTTTCAAAATTTTACAAAAATTGCACAAAGAATAAACAAATAACTAAGATGGGATAAATATCACCCACCCCACACTTGAAGGACACACTGTCCTCGTTGTACAAAATATATGAAATGAAAAGGAAAAAGAAACTAATCGCCTGATTATGGCTCCGGGAGTGAAAAGAGGTGCATCAACAGTATATCGTGGCCGGTCTGTGGTGGAGGAGTGGCTACTCTCCGAGGATCGGAAGTAGTGTCACATGCGGGAGCCGGTGGATCGGCAGGGAGGCAGAGCGTCAATAGGAGGCTCGTCAGGCTGCTGTGTTGAAAGGTGCTCAGTCGGAGAGGGAGGGCCAGCTAGATCATCCGCTAGAGGTATGTCAAAATGGCTCTGCTCTGGAACCCGGCTCTGTGGACAGGTAGGTACAAAGTCTATAGCAAAAATATCATCGAACATGTCATTGGCCATAGAGGCCTCTAACCTACCTCCCTGCTCAATCAGGGCTTGAAGCATAGCCCTCTGCCTCTCAAACTGAGCCATCATCTGGCTCTGAAACTCAGCCTGACGCTGTAAAAGGTCCTGTTGAAAAGCCTCTTGTCGAATGAAATGCTACTGCTGCTCCTCTGCCAACCTCTACACTCTAAGCTGCAGCTCTCTAAACTCAATTAGGGAGACTCCTAAAACAGCTTATGAAGAACCAGAAGGAGCTGAAGTAGACGGTCTGGAGGAAAACTCCGGAATATCAGAAGAAGGTGGGACATCCTGTGTACCATGGGCTCGTGGGGCAGGTCGCTCCTCTCTGAGTGCTGCCAAGAGAGCATTCCTCAGTCTATACTCTGGTCCTAGCGGACCCTGCCTACGAGTCACCATCCCCATACTAACCATCTGGGGAAGTCCAACGTTTCCATCACCCCCAGCTCTGTCAAATGTGGTATCGCTTCCTCCAAAACTCCTAAGCTCCTAGCCAGTCGAGTAATGTAAGTCCCAAAACAGAAAAATACCTTCTTTGAGTTGTTGCAGAAGGCACTGATTTGTCTGGCCAATAAGTACCCCATGTCGACAGGCTGGTGCTGGTGCATGCTGTAAAGTATAAACAGGTTCGACTGGGTAACTACACCACCGCTATCTCCCCTGCCAGTGATAGTCCTAGCCAATGATGCATGTACTGCACTTCGTGCATGTTAGATGCCTTGACTGGCCGGCATCAGAACCCTCAGTGTCATCGAAATCTCGGCCCCACATCTCAGATATGACACATCAGTGTGTATACAACGACTATAAACCTCTCCACCGCATCCTCCTCACCACAAGCCTAAGTGTACCCCAAACCGTACACTCATCGTGAAAGTTTGCCTTGCTAATCCGAAATCGATCGCATCCGGTTGTTGGAAGTCCCGGCTTTGCAGAAAGAAAGTGCCGGTAAACTCCACAGTCAACTCCCTATATGTTGGTTCAACAATGTCAAAGAAATGTTGAAATAGGGTGTCTCAAGATATCGGCGATCGCACTGCAAGTCTCGATCTTGGCCGGCTCTATCCACGCCCTTTCCCAAATCTTTGTGCCTCATCGATTGATATCTCCGCTCAAAGGTGGGCTGCCCTTGGAAAAGTAGGAATCGATGGCCGCGGTGGTCTAATTTGGCCCCGAACTAGTCGGTGCGGCCTGACGATCGAGAGGAAGAGGAACCATCGGTCCGCCTCCTCTTGTAAACTCCTGATCCTCGTCTGGTGGACATGGTACCTGAAAAGGAAATTTTAGTACTAAGGATCATCAAAATTCTGGCAGCATAACGGCATAAAATGAACAAACCAAACGATTTAACTCGATAAAATTAAACTGCTCAATGTCCTGCAAAGAAAATTTAATCCACAACACTGCCAACTAATGCTAACCAATTAAATTTGCAATTCATCCATATGGATTTTACTTCGCCATAATCCATCACAAGGCAAACCAACATCCTAATATAAAATAGATACAAACAGAGTCGACTATCTTTGACAGAGCCTATTGTTTAGCGACCGACAATAATGATAAAGAGAAAAATAAGGAATTAATCACAATCATAAATAATGGTAGAAAAGAAAAACGGAAAATATGAGCAAGTTAAGTATATAAACTATATTAAAGAAAATAAAAGAAAATTAAGCACAAACACGAATGTAAATGCATGCACCAAATAATAAAATAAGGGAAGAAACAAAAGAATAAATAAATAAATAAAATAAAATAAAAATTGAAACACAAAGAAAATATAAATTCGAACTAATATCAAAATAAAATAATGAAAAATGAAGTTGGAGGGTACTTACTTGACAAACGCAATATCCAAAGCCTTCGAAATGAGAAATAAGATGTGAGAGAGTAAGAGATGGGGGAGAGCAAAATTTTTTGGAATGAAGTGGTATATATAGGCAAGTGTGCGGAACACGCCTGTGTTACGGACACGGTCTTTGACACGGGAACGTATTGTGGACACGGCAGGGCATAAATTCCCGTGTTAGCTTCTGTGAACGTGTTCATCTTAGTTTGATTTTCTTCAATCACAACACGGGCCGTGTTAATGAACACGGTCTTGAACACGCACTTTCTCACTCTTTCTCACCTACAAAACCAATAAATCCTCAACTTATACACTCAACATAAATAAAACTTAACAAAAACCAACTATTAAACCTAATCAACTAAGTTCACAATGCAAGGGTAAAGTATTCAAATTGAAAAATAGAATTTGGGGTGCCTCCCAAAAGCGCTTCTTTTTGATGTGATGAGTCTTCTTAGCTGGACTCATGGTGAAAAGCAAATGGTGGGGATTGACGACCATCCATCCTTCCTCCAAGCAAATGGCTTCAAGTATCCGCTTAGAGGGATAATCATCGATTTCCTCTTCCCGACTATCAAGCAAGCTGCCAGTATGATGGGCAAGACTCGCTCCTCGTATAATTGAACGTAGTCATGATGCTCTAGGGGCTCTTCCAATTTGAAAGCTAGAGTTTCAATAATTGGAAGGATCGATGGTTGGGCAATCTCTTCAGGAGTGTCGATGGTTTTCTTCAGTCCCTGGCTTGGTTCACTTGCTAGAAGAAACTCGAGCTCCTCCAAGACTTCTTCATTGGATAACTCGTGCTCATCTTCCATCATCGAAGGGACTTGTGGAAAATCTACCAACAATTCCTCTAACTGCAACTCAGCATCATCAACTGTACATTCCTGTTGATAGTCTTTCAGAGGAATTATGTTCGCCTCTTCCTTTTCTGGTTCCATCTCCATGTTCAAGAAATTGTCCTGCACATAAGCATCATCGTCAAACATGATAGATAAACCAGAAAAATTCTCACCCCGAACGCAAAGTGACGAGCTCAAATGTTCCTCGGATTCGATGGCGTTTGATAGAGTTCTCGATTGCTCTTCGGCCTAGTAACTTGAAGATTAAGCCTACTTGATGCTCTATGTTATTAATCGAGGCTTGTTGATCTTCAAGTATCCTCTCTGTTTGTTGGAATCTATCATCAAGACTTGTAATGAACCTCAACATCGGCTCTCCTCCGACACTAACTCTTCATCTTGAGTTGAAGGTGCAAGAGTAGGTCACTTGATATGGTTGCCGAGATTCGGTGGTTCGGGCCATCTAAGCTCCATCCATAGGGTGAATGAGTACTCCACTCTTGATTATAGGTGCTTCCATACGAGTCACTTGGCCAATTGCCCGTATAATTCACCTGTTCACAGTTATAAGAATAAGGAGTAAAATCACTGCACAATGGACAATCATTACTCAAATGTAAACCACAACAAAATTCATAAAAAACTTGAGATGAAAGGATAGGAGTGGAGAGTTGATCGGTAGCCCTGCAAAATGATTCCACTCGAGCTTCTAAAGATGCACGGGTATCCCAATTTTTAACACTCTCTTGGTTCCTAATCCCATTTTCCAATGCGTCACACAAAGAGTTTGAGTTTAGCATTGAACCTCCTTATCATTCACTATCTGAATCATAAACTTAAACTAAATAAATATGTACAAATAAAATAAAATAAATAAACAAAAAAATCATTAAATAATAAGAAAGAAAAAAATGGCTAAATTAACAAATAGCAAATTTCACTCTAGTTTTCATATAATTCCCTGGCAACGGCGCCAAAAACTTGATGGGTGCTACTCATGTTAGCTACAATCTAAGGCGCCAAAAAGCGATTATTAACCAGTTCTTGTTATTCAAAATTCCAATTGCCAAACGGATTTCTCAATCTCATAAAGCAATCTAAACATCACAATTCACAACGTCTCATGAATAATGCATAATCTTATTAATACTGAAAATAAAAAGAATACAAAACCAACTCGAACAATCCAACAATATAATATCAAGCCAACATAGTAAAGAAATCCCAATGGATTTAATCAATCTAGCTAATCATGTTCATTCTCAAAATATACAAGAATTCAATTACAACAATAAGCAAAGGTAGAGAAAACCCGATTACACCCTTGGATGAGAGTAAACAGCCCCAAATCCTTTTGCTCCAATTGAATCTATTCTTGCTCCTCTTGCTCGATTTGAAAATCAATCAACGAACCTTGCCCAATCTTCGATCCTTCAAGGAAATCTGATTGAAACCTTGATCCAAGTCTCCTTTTCCCTTGGTTTCAGCTCAGAAAACCCTTAGGGAGAGAAAAATTAGGGTTTTAGGACGTTCTAACCCTAGCCTCCTCTCTTTCTCTTCTTTTTGTTCTTTTAATTAATACCCCCTGTCGCCTCCAACACGGCCGTGTTCCTGGTCGTGTTCTTAACACGGGATGGTGTTCCTGGCCGTGTTACTCTCTGTGGCCGTGCTCCCTAAAATCTATTTCTTCTTTGATGTCCAACACGACCGTGTTTGTCCCCGTGTTGGTAACACGGCCCATGTTTGTGACCGTGTTGAGAACACGGCCAGTGTTGAGATCAACACGGCCATGTTCAGCTTCCTCATGCTCGTACTTAGCTCGTTTCAGCAGCTTTGACGTCCAATTATGCTCCAATTCTTTCCTTTTTCATCCTATGACCTCTTTTGGACCTAATGCACACAAACATATGTATAAGGTGAGTGTTGAGACCAATTCACATCCAAATGTCCATAAAATCAATCTTAAAAACCCCATTTAGATGTGTGTATTTTACGCACATCATACTCCTACTTAAGGACTATGACTCAAGGGTTGCAAGTATTGACGGGCTAATGAGGACTTGGATAAAATCTCAACAGATGAACTTATTGATAAGCTTCTCATCCATAAGATGTCTCTCAAGAAGGAGGAAGAGCAAGGAAAGGAAAGAGAAGGCAATAAGAAGTCCTTTTCCCTCAAGAGCTCAACTAAGTATCATCAAGAAAGTGAGAGCTCAAGTGAATTTGAGAAGGCAATAAGAAGTCCTTTGCCCTCAAGAGCTTAATGAGGAACTTGTCATGCTTTCTAGAAGGGTCAAGGAAATCATCAAGAACAAGAAAAGAGACAAGAGACCATTCAAGAAACCTTCTTTAAGCTTAAGTGGAGATATAAATTACTATGGGTTTGGTAAGCAAGACCATGTCAAGGCTGATTGCTATAAAACCAAAACAAGAATAAGGAGAAAAAGAAAGCATACAAGGCAACTTCGGATGATAGTTCTTCAAGTGAAGAAGATGAAAAAGAAGTGGGCAATGTTTGCTTTATGGCTATAGAGGATAACTCCAAGGTATGTTCTTCATCTCATACTTGTGATAGTGATTGTGATTATGATATGCATGAGATGATTGATATTGACCTCTTAGAAGCCTTTCAAAATGTGAAAAGTATAATTTTAAAATGAGGTTTTATAAAGAAAAGAGTTTAAAACTTGAAAATAATTTTAAAGAATTAGGGAAACAAATTTCAAGTCTTACTTCAAGGCACTTCTCCAGCGCATGGGTGACATTCACATTTAATACTAAGTTAGTGATCATTATGCTGTTAGCTGATAAAGCAATGTCACGTGTCAAGAGCCATTGGAGCTCTAATAGCTATATTCAAAAAGCGTAGGGGCGCTTTGAAAGCACGAGGGCACTTCTTTAGCAGAAAGTTACTTTTGCAAAATTATCTTTACTTTACATTTAACATAGTCTGGGCTATTTATAATGTCTGTAAGAGGTTGGTATAAATACACCTTTTAAAGACTTAGATAATGATTGTTCAATTTTCTAAGTGCTTAAACTATTATAACGTGATTTCTCATCTTTCTACACTAAATTCTCTTTGTGTAGGTTTAAGTGTAAGCCATAAGACACTTGTAAAGGTTTCAGTGTTAGCCCTAAACACTTAGATAAAGGCTTGAGAGTTAGCCTACAAAGAAAAACTCTTGTAAGGTTTGATGTGAGCCTAAGCACTAAGTTTAGGGTGAACTTGGGAAAACTCCTAGGGAAAAGTTTGAGTATGTGCTTGGAAACACTTGGATTTTATCTTGCACCCACAAAAGGATAATTGATAGTGAGATACCCAGTTGCAGGTTGAGAAGTGAATGTAGGATTGGTTAATACCCGAACCACTATAAATCTTTGTGTTGATTTTCCTTCTCATCTATATAGTCTTTTGATTAAATTGTTTTTTCATTTCCCATTAAACTTCCCCACACCAATTCAGCCCTCCATTCTTAGTGCATCAAGGGACCTCAATGAGAATTCAAATAAGGGAGGTATATATGTGAGTATGAGAAAATAGTCTTGTAAGTAGGGTAGATTTGTTAGTATTAAAAAATAATATTGTAGAAGGAGTATATTTCTAAGTTTGAGAAGAAAACCTATAAAAGAGTTATATTTATTAACATAAGAAAACAACGTTGTAAGAGGAGTATATTTGTGACTATAAGAAAATGACCCAAATGAGCAGTATATTTATAAAATTGAGGAAATAACCCCGTAAGAGGTTATATTTGTGAGTATGAGAAAACAACCCTGTAAAAGTGATATATTTAGGAGTATAGGAAAGTAATCCCGTAAGAAGTAAAATATCAATGAGTATGAGAAAACAACCATATAAGAGGGGTATATTTATAAATATAAGAAAACAACCCAATAAGAGAAGTATATTTTTGAGGTTGTGAAACACCCCAATAAGAGGGGGTGTATTTATTAGTATGATAAAATAACATCGTAAGAAGAGTACATCTTTTACTATGAGAAAACAACCAGTAAGAGGGGAATATTTTTTAGTATGTAAAAAACAACCCCGTAAGAGGGGTATATTTGTAAACATTAGAAAACAATCCCGTAAGACAGATTTATTTGTGAGTATTAGAAAATAATCCCGCAAGAGTAATATATTTGTGAATATGAGAAAACAACCCTATAAAAAGTGATATATTTATTAATATAAGAAATAACCCTATAAAAAGCGAAATATTTGTGAGTATGAGAAAACAACCCAGTAAGATGGGTATATTTGTAAGAATAAGGAAATAACCTAGTAAGAGGACTATATTTGTGAGTATGAGAAAACAATCTCGTAAGAGGGGATACATTTATGAGTATAAGAAAACAACCATGTAATAGAGATATATTTATAAATATTAGAAAATAACCCCGTAAGAAAGGTATATTTGTGATTTGAGAAAACAACCTTGTGAGAAGGGGTACATATGTGAGTATGAGAGAACAACATTATAAAATGAGTATATTTTTTAGTATGAGAAAACAACACAATAAGAGGGGTGTATTTTTAATTATGCAACAACAGCCCTATAATAAGGGTATACTTGTGAGTATGAGAAAACAACCCCATAACTAGCGTATATTTATGAGTATGAGAAGATGACACTGTAAGAGAGGTATATTTATGAGTACGAAAAAGTAGCCTTGTAAAAACAGTATATTTGTAAATATGAGAAAGCAACCTAATAAGGGAGGTATATGTGTGAGTATGAGAAAACAACCCCATAAGAGAGATATATTTATGAGTATTAGAAAAACCTTCGTAGGAAGGGAATATTTGTACAAATGAGGAAACAACTAAGTAAAAGGGGTATATTTGTGAGTATGAGAAAGCAATACCGTAAGAGGGGCTATATTTGTGAGTATGAGAAAACAACCTTGTAAGAAGGATATATTTGTTAATATTAGAAAAGAAATCCTATATGAGGGATTTATTTATAAATATAAGAAAGCAACCTGCAATAGGAGGTACATTTGTGAGCATGAGGAAGCAACCTCGTAAAAGGGATATATTGATCAATATTGAAAAAGAATCATGTAAGAGAGGTATATTTATGAGTATAAAAAAGTAACAATGTAAAAGAGGTATATTTTTAAATATGAGAAAGCAACCTAGTAAAGGGGGTATATTTATGAGTATAAGAAAATAAAGAGTTATCAGATGATCTGTATTAATTTATACATCACAATTGATGGCATACAATTATACTAGGAAGGACTTGTACATAATTAACTAGTTACTTAGATTAATAAGCTTAATATGGATTGGGTTTAGTAAAAATAGGCTAGACTTAACTGAGCTATGTGTTTATTTGATATACTTGTATATGAGCTGCTGTGTTTATCGGGCATGATCTATTAAACACTAAAATTATAGACTAAGAAACATAAATAAGGAAGTTAGCTTCCGGATCCATATCTGGTTTTGTAGCATAACCTTTCTTATAGAATTTGAGAAACGTCACTCATTAGTAAAGGTTTTCCGGTGAATTACTCGGGTGGCAACTGCCATCTCCGCACTAGTCTGAATGACTAGTTAGCGTGTTTTCGATTAGGTTGAAAAGCCTTGTAGTGTCGTAGTCGCTAAAAACAGTTGAGTACGCACTCGAAATCGCTGCCAATAATAGCAGTGATAAGAGAAACTGATTCCAATATATGCTTGTTTTTAATTTTAGATCCGATCGCAAATTCGAATATAGAATTCAAAGGGATCTTATAGGAAATGATACTCTGAATCATAGAACTATAATGAAATATACGATCAACCAACATTTATCGAATTTGAAATAGAGTCAGAAGAAATGGTTTGATCCTCTTATTTTTCTTTCTCGAACCGAGAGATCCACGAATTGGGATCCTAATGCATATAGATACAAATGGTCTAATGGGAGAAAGAATTTCCAGGAACATTTGGAACATTTCATTTCTGAGCAGAAGAACCATTTTCTTTTTCAAGTAGTGTTCGATCGATTACGTGTTAATCAATATTTGATTGATTGGTATAAGGTTATCGACAAATTATTCTTGCATCACTATACTATTTGCACAGATTATGCACTTTAGTCCCTATAGCCCTAATGCTTTTAGTTAGTAGTTCTTTGGTTCCAATCAAATCCTAAAATTATGACACTGGCTAACAATCACTCACAAGTAATGAGTGAATTTTCTTTGTTGCATGGACCCTTGAGTGGGGAGACGAGCTAAGAAAGGCCACTTTTTATTTGTGGGAGACTTTTATCCTTACCTAAAACTTAGCTTACGGTAATGACAGTAGCAATCTCCTTTACGAATCCTATTGCTTGCTATATGAAATGTTTCTCCTTATAAGCGTCTAAAGCCTAAGTATTAGAAGCCTTAGCCCAAAATATATGGAATCGGCCCTAGACCCAAAATATCTATGCTTTTATACATATACAGAGAAACAATGCCTCATTTATTTTAAATCTGCTTTAAGAGTTTATGACATATGCGTCGGGCCTACTAACCCTGGTTGATAGAAAGCCCAGACCCAAAATCTTAGGGAAGAAAGACTCACCATGAACCGTGTGCAGGAGTAATAAGGTTGGAAGGATGAATTGATGAACTTCTTCTTCTTATTGTTCATCTTCTCATTCTCTTAGTGATGATGTGTTGGATGATGAGAATGAGCTTTTACAAAATATGCTTTCAAAACTAAGTTTTTGTAAGTGGTCAAGCTTGAAAGACGATCTTAAGAGGTCAAAGAAAGAATTGCCTCTTTAAATCTTCCAATAACAATCTAAAGAAATCATTGGTTAAAGTTTCAAATGAAAGCTTTTTAAAGAAAACAACTCCTTGAAAAATGAAGTTCAAGAGTTAAGAATTCAATTTCAAGATTCCTCAAAGGGAGAGAGTCTCTAGATACACTAGTTGTATCTCAAAGACCTCCCCTTGTAAGATATGGACTTGGGTTCAATGGAGCTTCATCTTCCACACCTCAAACATCCAATACCACAATCTTTGTTAAGGCCACTCAACCTCTAATCATTGAAAGAAACTCTAATAGAGTCTTAAAGGACAAAGCACACACTAAACCTCCCTTTCATAAGAAAGGGAAAGGTACACATGCTCCAAAGGCTAAGCTAAAAGGAACAAGACATGCATTCATATATAGGAAACCAAAATTTAATAAGTCCTACTCATGCATGTGTGATGACATAAATTGTGTGAGGTCCAAACCTCAACCAGAAGTGGCAAAGAAGACTAAATCTAATTCCAAGGTCACTTGCCATTATTGTATGGAGTTGGACATATCAATTTTAAAGGCCAAATAAGGAAGATGCATCTCTTTATAGATGAATTTTTTAAAGCTAGCTACAAAGGACCCAACCTTGTTTGGGTACCTAAAATCAAGTGATTTAACCTTCTTTTGTAGGTGTCTTAAATCCACAAGCACAAATCTTTGGCATGTTGGTAGTGGATGCTCAATGCACATGTCAAGTGACAAAAGTCTCTTTGTAATGTCAAAAACTATGATGGAGGCAAAGTCACATTTAGAAATGGTGCCAAAGGTAAGGTAATTGGCATCGGCTCCATTAGTAAGGATGGTAAATCTTACATTGATGATGTTTCCTTAGATGATGGATCGAAACACAATTTTTTGAGTGTAAGTCAATTGTGTGACAAAGGCAATAGAGTTGCTTTTGAATCCAATAGATGTCCTATCAATACCCTAGTGGATGACAATGTGATATTCAAAGGAGAAAGAAGTAGCAACACCTACACAATTGACCTACACAAAGCTGCTAATCAATCTTTCAAGTGCCTTGTTTCTATTAGTGATGAATCTTGGCTATGGCATAGAAGACTTGGTCATGCAAGTATAGAACTTCTACACAAGTTAGCCAAATAGGAGCTAGTAAATAGACTCCTGAAAGTGAAGTTCATCAAAGACAAGCCTTGTGAACCATGTCAAATAAGAAAACAACTCTATCATCTTTTAAGTCTAAAACCAATGTAAGCACCTCTAGACCACTTCAACTACTACATATGGACTTGTTTGGACCTACAAGAGTAGCTAGTTTGGGTGGAAAGTCATTTGCATTTCTGATTGTAGATGGCTACTCTAGATTTACTTGGGTTAATTTCCTTACTCATAAGAATAATGCCTTTAACATTTTTAAATCATTGGCAAAACGTGTTCAAAATGAAAAAATTTATTTGATTTATTCTATAAGAAGTGATCATGGAAAAGAATTTGAAAAAGAACTTATTAAAGACCTTTGTAAAGAATTTGGAACTTCACACAATTGTTCATCTTCTAGGACACCACAACAAAATGGAGTTGTGGAAAGAAGAAATAGAACACTAATGGAAATGGCTAAAACAATGCTCAATGAATACAAATCCCTTTTTACTTTTGGGCGGAAGCCATTAGCACTAGTTGATATGTTGCAAATACAGTTTTCAAAAGACCTTTGTTAAATAAAACTTCTTATGAGCTTTGAAATGGAAGAAAGCCTAAGGTTTCATATTTTAGAGTATTTGGATGCAAATGCTACATTTTGAATACCAAAGAAAATCTTAGAACATTTAACTCTAAAACCGATATTGAAATCTTCCTAGGCTACTCCACCTCAAGCAAAGCTTATAGAGTCTTTAATAAACGTACCTTAGTAGTTGAAGAGTATATAAATGTTGTTTTTTATAGATTTAGCAAGCTTGATATTGGAAAATATACTTATGTGAATGATCTTGTAGGTACATTTGATGAGCTAAATGTAAACCTTGATGACCCATCAAAAGAGGTTGATAAATCCATAGAAAGGAATCAAGAAGATCAACAAAATCATGATGCAACTCAAGATCCTCAACATTGAAAAATTCACAAAGTCCTCTTAAGGAATGGAGCTTCAAAAAGGATCACCCTCCCACTCAAGTTATTGGAGACTTATTAAAGGATATAAGTACTCGTTCCAAAACTAGTAGCTTTAAATAATTTAGCCTTTATTTATCAATTTGAGTCAAGAACTATTTATGAGACTCTAAATGATAAGAGTTGAGTGATTGCTATGCAAGATGAACTTAACCAATTTGAGAGAAACAAATATGAAAACTTGTTCCTAGACTTAAGGAGCACCAAATTATTAGGTGTAATAGGTGTTTAGAAATAAGTTAGATCTGCAAGGCTCTATCACAAGAAATAAAGCTAGATTAGTTGTAAAAGGTTACAACCAAGAGGAAGGCATTGATTATGATGAGACCTTTGCTCCGGTTGCTAGACTAGAAGCTATTAGGATACTTTTAGATTATGCATGTCACATGAATTTCAAATTGTTTAAATGGATGTGAAAAATGCATTCTTAAATGGATCTATTGAGGAGGAAGTTTGTCTTGAGCAACCTTCCGGTTTTGCAAGTCATAAATATCATAATCATATTTTTAAATTGACTAAAGCCTTATATGGATTAAAACAAGCCCTAGAGCTTAGTATAAAAGGCTTAGTTCCTTTTTAATTAAAAATGAAATCTTAAAAGGAAAGGTTATACTACACTATTTGTAAAGAAACACAAGCATGATACTCTAATTGTTCAAATTTATGTTGATGACATTGTGTTTGATACTACTAATGAATTGTTTTGTGAGGATTTTGCTAATTGTATGACTAGGGAATTTGAAATAAGCATGATGGGAGAGCTCAAGTTCTTTCTTGGTCTTCAAATCAAAAATAGTAAAGATAGAATATTTATTAACTAATCCAAGTACATGAAAGAACTATTAAAGAAATTTGAGATAGATGGTTGCAAAGTAGCAAAGACTCCTATGAGTGTCATAAGTAAATTGGACAAAGATGAGATGCATAAGAATGTTAATAAAAAGCTCTATAGAGGTATGATAAGATCTACCTTATATTTAACTGCTTCTAGACCCGATATTATGTATAGTGTTTTTCTATGTACTAGATTTCAATCTTGTTCTAAAGAGTCTCACTTGAATGTCTTCAAAAGAGTTTTGGAATATTGGCATGATACTTTAGTATCCTAGAGAAACATCTTTTGATATTATAGGCTATTCGAATGCTGATTATGTAAGAAGTCTATTAGGTAGAAAGAGCACTTTTGAAACTTGTCACTTGTTAGGTGAATATTTAGTGTTTTAGTTTAGCAAGAAACAAGTTTTGATTGCTCTCTCAACCGTGGAAGCTATAAGTGTGGTGGCGGGTTGTTGTTGCCTCCTTTAAATGAAGCAATAATTAAAAGATTATGGGAGAGAGGTTGATCACATTCTTATAAAGTATGACAACACTAGTGCTATAAATCTCTTTAAGAACCCCATTTAACACTTTAGGAGTAAACATATAGACATTTAGCATCATTTTTTAAGAGATCATGTGCAAAATGGTGATGTTGTTTTAGAATTTGTTGATACAACTAACCAATTGATCGATATCTTTAAAAAATTACTAAATGAGGAGAGATTAAGTTACCTTAAAAGAGAATTAGGAATGATTGATGGATGCACTCTAGGTTAGTGCTTTTGTACAAATTTTCTTACTCTTAATTCTTGCAATGTTTAGTAAATTCTGATGTCAAGATATTTTCTTTGCTCTCTATTTTGATGCCTAAGAATTAAAATGTTTCACTTTGCATATGAGATGCTCTCTTACTCATTATGCATTTTAATACTCTCGAAGAAAAAGTGTGATCAACCCTAATCTTGCATGAAATTTTAAAAATTCGCATTTGTTTTGAAAAGCATGCTCGCAGTTTATAAGGGTATTTCAAATGAGTGCCCCCCAGTGTTTGATGCTCCTTGGATCTCGATCAAATCTTCTTCATTTGCTCCTTTAGATATAAAAGAGGGAGGCAAGGTCATAATAATAGTAGCACACCCATAAAGGATAGGGACAAATAATGAGTCAACATGGAATAAAAATTGATCCGGACAACGTAAAGACTATTCAAAAGATGCCAATAGTGAAGGTAGAGAAATAAGTAAGAAGACTTGTAAGATGTTTATAGTACATCAGTAGGTTTATTTCCAAGATCACAATAGTTTGTGATCCTATCTTCAAGCTTTTGAGAGCACACTAGCCCATTGTGTGGGATGAGCAGTGTTAGAAGGCGTTTGACAAAATTAAAGAGTATTTGATGAAGCCGCCAGTATTCAAGCTGCTGAAGGATAGTAAGCCATTGATTATGTTCTTGCCTTAGAGAAGGAAGCCATAGGGGTAATGGTAGCACAATGTGGGCCTAATGATGTGGAGTAATTGGTCTATTATCTCAGTAAAAAATTGCTACCTTATAAGTCAAAGTATAACCTCGTGGAGAATACTTTCTTTGCCATGGTATAGGTTATGAGAAATTGAGACACTATTTCCAGTCTTATAGGGTGCAAGTAATTTCAAAAATAGACCCGTTGAAGTATCTACTTAAAGCTCCATCTCTCATAGGGAAGCTGGCTAGATGGTTAGTGCTCCGAACATAATCGACATCGAGTATGTCACCGAGAAAGTAGTTAAGGATAGGGCTATAGCAGAATTCTTGACACAAAATGCAATCGAGAGAGACGACCCTTGAGATTTGGGGGTTCATGATAAAAATCTAGGGGCAATCGAGATTCAAGAACGGAAGGTCTACTTCGATGGAGTAGTAAATGCGAAAGGTGCAGGGTTAGGAGTAGTTTTGGTCACGTCAAAAGGAGAAATACTTTCCATGGCCAGAAGATTAAATTTTAAAGTAACAGTATGAAGCATTTTTATTTGGATTAGAAGCGACCATGGTAATAGGAGCGGAACAACTAATGGTCTAAGGGGATTCCGTGCTAGTGACTCAACAAGCCATTGAAGAATGGGAAGTCAAAGAAGAAAGGTTGAAGCCATATGTCAACTATCTCAAGACTTTGGTCTGCTACATCTCTAAGTGTTTATTTATACACTTGTAATGAGATGAGAGCCAGATGGCAAACACATTGGCTACCCTATTATATATATGGGAGAACCTCTTCTCGTGAATCCGCTAGTGATTGTAAAATTAGGTACACCTTGTTATTAGGGAGACTGAATAATGCAAGTCTAGACAGGACCATAAGAGAAGCCTTGGTTCATGATCTAAAGGTGATTCATAGAAGACATGGAATATTAGAAGGAAGCAACTATGAAGGAAAGGTATGCACTGCGGATTGAAGCCAGGAACTACATCAGCCATGAAAGAGTATTATACATAAGGATGACTTCAAGTGTCTAGCTTTGATGCGTTACTAAAGTGGAAGTGCAGGTTATAATGGAGGAGATGCAGAAAAGAGTATGCAGGCCTCACATGAATGACATAATGTTAACTAGGAATATTTGATCTCAAACAAATCAGTTAGGAATGTTAGATCTAATGTAATATATGCTAAAATTCTTTCTAAACAAGGAATATATCTCGAAATCTAACTAGGATTTTGATTTTTTTTTAAATACAAATCTGAACTCTTCCTTGACAATAACTCTTTTTCTTGTATAATTACCATAATGGCTTAACCTTTTTTTTATGACAACCAACAAGACAAAATCTAATTTTTTAATGGAAAAGAACAGATTCAAAGATATTACTAAAGAACAAAGCAAGAACAAGAAATCAAAGATTAAGAAAAATAAGAAAAACACAAAGATAAGTAAAGGATACATATGATTTTAAAGCCAATGGTCTGATACCAAATGTTAGAGAACCTCCAAGAATAGATCTTGATAACTCTTTTTGAATTGTGGACCCCTAAAATACTAACTTGAAAATCCAAAAGACAATATGATTTTCAGCCCTAAGAAAGCTAGAATCAAGTATCTTAGAATGAACAAGAGAATTAGAACACTAAGAAAACTAAGCTCTTAAAACCCCAATCCTTCAAAGCACTCCACAAAAGAGTTATTCAACCTTTCTTAAATGTTCCTTAAGCATGTAATCTTCCAAGAACACAAATACAAAGTAACAATCTTTAAAGGTAAAACACCATTTATCATTCAAGTTCAACTTAATTCACATCAAAATTCATACTAGCCTTTTATAGGCCTTAGAAAACTCTAAATCTTAATTAATAAGGATTCACATCTCATCTAGAATAAAGATAACCTTCTTAATAAAAGAGATAAGTAAAACAAAGTCCTAACTAGGGTAAATAACATGTGTAGCCGCCCAACTTAAGTAAAGAAACTCTAATTTACTTAATTCATGCATATAGGCCTTAAAAACATTAGCTAAGCTAAGTCTAAAGTCTTCATATGCTCCAAATCAACTAATTTAGTCTTTTTTAGCTGAAATAAAAGATTAAGTAAGCCCATTAAATACTTGGACTTGTAATACATTAAGTTGAGTTGGGCCTTCACTTGAACTAAAGTCTTGAACTCCTTGTAATTAAGTTGAGTTGGGCCTTCACTAACATTTCGGCACAATACTTGGACTTGTAATACATTAAGTTGAGTTGGGCCTTTATTAAATGACTCTAAATTCACAAGGACTTACACATGTTGAATTAAGGCTTGTTGATACTTCTTGGATCTTGATCTAGTTATTAGACCTTGAGGTAATTATATTGGATCTTTGGCCTCAATAGCGCGACTTTGATCTTGGGCTTGAAGCTTTGGCATCAATAGCGTGACTTTGATTAATATTTATTATTAATTTTATTACCATAATTATTATTAATTTTATTTTTATTATTATCGATATTATTATTATTATTATTATTATTTTATTTATTATTATTATTATTACTACACATAATTTTCATGTTTGCTATACTCGAGGCTATTCGATTTTAATTCTTAATATGTTATTAAATGATTTATGTTTGCTTGTGATTTATACTATTTATAATTATTATTCATGCTATGATTGTAACTTCGGGATGAGGTGGCAGTAGAACATGCCACCTGATGGGTTGCATCAGGATCGCGTGCGCACTGGTATTAATCAAAGCCAGGTAGTAAAAGATTATTTTGGGATTTGCCCTGGTCGAGTACAACTCTCTAGGCTGTGAGAATTTGATTGTCGGAGGAAAGGTCCCTAGTCGAGTGTTGCTCTCTAGGCGCTGGCTTTATTAGGAATCAAGTGACCAGGCTGGATTTAAGGACCTTGGTTGAGCTTCGCTCTCTAGGTGGCAATCCTACTGGAATAACCAAAAGGCTACTAGTATTGGGGTTAGGGTTCTGCTGAGGTACTTATCCTATAACGTTTAAATTGTGGCATGACACCCATTTTAATATGATATAATATTTCATTCTGATTAAATAAATATTTCATTGAAATGGTTGTATTTATTTTTGGATTATATGATTTTAACTCATTGTCGAGACTGACAATCTCAAATTTTATTATTGTTAGGTGTCTATTAGGTTTTCCACAGTTCTTTTCCATAATAAAGCAACATGATTTCTCCATAATGTCCCAAACATCAAAACATGCACATTCCGCTTGAATTAATATAAAGCAACATGGTTTCTCCACAACGTGCATGGATTTAAATCTCGTCTTGCTTGATCATTAAGTCATGCCCTAATGCCACTAGAAAAGCTTGCCAATTGTGTTCCCATGATTCCTTTCGCCAATCCTTGTGTCATCAAGAGTCCTCATGCCTAGAGGAACAAGAAATGAGAGGAACAAGGAATGATAGAGATTCTAATGGTGCAAAAGCTAACTCGTAATATCGGGGCGTGCCACGATTCTCATCGTACTAGAAAATTCATCTGCGATCATTTGGAGAATGATATCAATACTCGGTTAACTAATTTTCTTTCTTCGCATTTGTCCAAGCATTGGATCAATGACTATGATTGCCGTACCGACGTGCTTTCACTAAACACTCGTGTTTATTCTCTCTAAAAAAAAACCAAACTTGCTAGACAGAGATTAGAAAGAGAGGCACAAAAGAAACGAACAAAATGAGAACATAGGTAGGATTATCGATCTGATAAGGAAAAAAATCACAAGTTTTTTGTTCTCTTCCATAAGGCTAAGCATAAGGATCAAATTGAATTGACTTAAACACAAGGGTAGACAAAGAACACAAAAGAAAGGAAGGTCGTGAGCGATAAGTCTACATTCGCTAGCACGAGTGTTAATAAGTCTAAAAGGTTCTTGAAAGAACTCATAACTTGATTTTCAACAAGGTAGAAAATTGAAATAATATGCTCACTAGCTTTAAGTATTTAGTTGCATGCAGTTTTTATAGTGCGAAAGCTCTCATTCCATAAGAAGAAGAAACTAGAAGCCAAATATGAAAAAAAATAAAGAAAGATGAATAAATTAAAGTCAAATCAAGAACTAGAGAGGAGTTGACTGGCCAACAACTCTCGTAGTTCTAAATTTTATTAGCCAACTTAACAAAAATAAGGGAAAATTCTCATGAGCATACCTAATAACACTCCGACCTAAGTTACTTTATTATATATATGCCAAACATCAAATTGTGCGCCATCCCACATGGATTAATTGAAAGTAACATGATTTCTTCATCATGCGTGTGGATCTCTGTCTCGTCCTACTTGATTATCAAGTCATGCTACAATGCCATCGATGAAGCTTGTCAATTACATTCCCAAGACTCCTTAACAAAAATAAGGAAAAATTAGTGTGGGCATACCTAATAATACTCTAGCTCAATTTGCTTCATTATATGCCCCATAAGCATCAAAATGCATGCATTCTCACTTGTATTAATCAAAAGTAATATGATTTCTCCCTTACGTACGTGGATTTGCATCTCGTGATGGTTCATCATCAAGTCACACCCCAATGGCACCGGTCAAACTTGTCAATTACGTTCCTATGGTTCCTTGATAAAAACAAAGGAACATTCGAGTGGGCATATCAAATAACACTCCAACAATTGTGGGTCTACATAATAACACTCGGACTTTAATTTCTTCATTATATGCGTCCCAAACATCAAAGGCTCCATTATCACTTGTAACATGGATTTAGGAAAATAACCTAATGTGAGAAAACAACCTCGTAAAAGGGTATCCGTGTCGATATAAGAAAATAACCCCGTAAAACTTGTATATTTATAAATTTGAGAAAACAACCCCATAATAGTGCTAATAATTTAATATGAGAAAACGACCTCGTAAAAGTGTAATAATTATCAATATAAGTAAATAATCCCGTAAAATGTGTATATTTATTAATTTGAGAAAAGCAACTCCATAAAAGCAGTGTAATTATGAGTATGAGAAAACAGCCTCGTAGAAGGAATAAATTATTCAATATGAGAAATCAACCCCATAAGAGGGGTATATTTATAAATATTAGAGAACAAACTCGTAATACGGGGATATTTATCAAACGGAGAAAACAACACCGTAATATTGGTATATTTATGAGCGTGTGAAAACAACCTCTTAAATGGGTTACTTTTATAATATGAGGAAACAACCTCGCTAAAGGGGTATATTTGTCGATATAAGAAAATAATCCCGTAAAACGTGTATGTTTATGAATTTAAGAAAACAACCCGGTAATAGCGCTAATAATTTAATATGAAAAAACGACCCCGTAAAAGTGGTATATTTATCAATATAAGAAAATAACCCGTACAACGTGTATATTTATGAAGTTGAGAAAACAACCCTGTAAATGTAGCGTAATTGCGAGTCTGAGAAAACAGCCTCGTAGAAGGGGTAAATTTTTTAATATGAGAAAACTACCCCGTAATACGGGTATATTTATCAATCGGAGAAATAACCCTGTAATATTGGTATATTTGTGAGTATGCGAAAACAACCTCTTAAATGGATTAATTTTATAATATGAGAAAACAATCCCGTTAAAGGGGTATATTTGTCGATATAAGAAAATAATCACGTAAAATGTGTATATTTATGATTTTGAGAAAACAACCCCGTAATATGCTAATAAGTTAATATAAAAAATGATCCCGTTAAAGTGGTATATTTATCCATATAAGAAAATAACCCGTAAACGTGTATATTAATGAATATGAGAAAACAACCCTATAAAAGTAGTGTAATTGCAAGTCTGAGAAAGCAGCCTCGTAGAAGGGGTAAATTTTTTAATATGAGAAAACAACTCCATAAGAGGGGTATATTTATAAATATTATAAAAGAACTCCATAATACGGGGACATTTATCAATCGGAGAAAATAACCCTATAATTTTAGTATATTTGTGAGTTTGAGAAAACAACATCTTAAATGGGCTAATTTTATAATATGAGAAGACAACCCCATAAAAGGGGTATATTTATCGATATAAGAAAATAACTCCGTAAAACGTGTATGTTTATGAATTGGAGAAAACAATCCTGTAATATGCTAATAATTTAATATGAAAAAGCAACCCCGTAAAAATGGTATATTAATCGATATAAGAAAATAACCCCGTAAAACGTTTATATTTATGAATTTGAGAAAACAACCCTGTAAAAGTGTTGTAATCGCGACTGTGGGTAAACAGCCTCGTAGAAGGAGTAAATTTTTTCATATGAGAAAACAACCTGTAAGAGTGCTATATTTATAAATATTAGAAAATAACCCCGTAGTACGGGGATATTTTTCAATCAAAGAAAATAACCCTGTAATATTGGTATATTTGTGAGTGTGCAAAAACAACCTCTTAAATGGGTTAATTTTATAACATGAAAAAATAACCCCGTAAAAAGGGTATATTTGTCGATATAAAAAAATAACCCCGTAAAACGTCTATGTTTATGAATTTGAGAAAACAACCCCGTAATAGTGGTAATAATGTAATATGAAAAAACGACCCTATAAAAGTGGTATATTTATCAATATAAGAAAATAACCCCGTAAAACGTGTATATTTATAAATTCGAGAAGACAACTCCATAAAAGTAATGTAATTGTGAGTTTGAGAAAACAGCATCATAGAAGGGGTAAATTTTTTAATTTGAGAAAACAATTCCGTAAGAGGGGTATATTTATAAATATTAGAAAAGAACCTCGTAATACGGGGACATTTATAAATGGAACAAAATAACCCCGTAATTTTGGTATATTTGTGAATTTGAGAAAACAACCTCTTAAATGGTTAATTTTATAATATGAGAAAATAATCCCGTAAAACGTGCATATTTATGAATTTGAAAAAAAAAGACCCCGTAAAAGTGCTGTAATTGTGAGTCTGAGAAAATAACCTCTTAGATGAGGTAAATTTTTTAATATGAGAAAAGAACCCCATAATTCGGGGATATTTATCAAACGGAGAAAATAACCCGTAATATTGGTATATTTGTGAGTGTGCGAAACAACCTCCTAAATGGGTTAATTTTATAATGTGAGAAAACAACCCCGTTAAAGGGGTATATTTGTCGATATAAGAAAATAATCCAGTAAAACGTGTATGTTTATGAATTTGAGGAAACAACCCCGTAATAGTGCTAATATTTGAATATAAAAAAATGATCCCGTCTAAGTGCTATATTTATCAATTAAGAAAATAACCTTGTAAAACGTGTATATATATGAATCTGAGAAAATAACCCCGTAAAAATAGTTTAATTGCGAGTCTGAGAAAACAGCCTCGCAGAAGGGGTAAATTTTTTAATATGAGAAAACAATTCCGTAAGAGGGTTATATTTATGAATATTAGAAAAAACCGCGTAATACGGGGACATTTATCAATCGGAGAAAATAACTCCATAATCTTTGTATATTTGTGAGTTTGAGAAAACAACCTCTTAAATGGCTTAATTTTATAATATGAGAAAACAAACCTATAAATGGGATATATTTGTCGATATAAGAAAATAACTCTGTAAAACGTATATATTTATGAATTTGAGAAAACAACCCCATAAAAGTGCTAATAATTAAATACGAGAAAACGACCCTATAAAAGTGGTATATTTATCAATATAAGAAAATAATTCCGTAAAACGTGTATATTTATGAATATGGAAAAATAACCCCGTAAAAATAGTGTAATTACGAGTCTGAGAAAATAGCCTCGTAGAAGGGGTAAACTTTTTCATATGAGAAAACAACCCCGTAAGAGGGCTATATTATAAATACTAGAAAATAATCAAAACAACCCCGCAAGAGGGCTATATTTATAAATATTGGAAAATAATCGTATAAGACGAGGATATTTATCAATCAGAGAAAATAACCCCGTAATTTTGGTATATTTGTGAGTATGAGAAAATAACCCTTTAAATTAGTTAATTTTATAATGTGAGAAAACAACCTCGTAAAACGGTATCCGTGTCGATATAAGAAAATAACCCCATAAAACTTGTATATTTATGAATTTGAGAAAACAACCCCATAATAGTGCTAATAATTTAATATGAGAAAACGACCTCGTAAAAGTGTAATAATTATCAATATAAGTAAATAACCTCGTAAAACGTGTATATTTATTAATTTGAAAAAACAACCCCATAAAAGTAGTGTAATTATGAGTCTGAGAAAACAGCCTCATAGAAGAAAGAAATTTTTCAATATGTGAAATCAACCCCATAAGAGGGGTATATTTATAAATATTAGAGAACAACCTCGTAATACGGGGATATTTATCAAATAGAGAAAACAACACCGTAATATTGGTATATTTATGAGCGTGCGAAAACAACCTCTTAAATGGGTTACTTTTATAATATGAGGAAACAACCCCATTAAAGGGGTATATTTGTCGATATAAGAAAATAACCCTGCAAAACGTATATATTTATGAATTTGAGTTAACAACCCCATAATAGTGATAAAAATTTAATACGAGAAAACGACCCCGTAAAGTAGTATATTTATCAATATAAGAAAATAACCCCGTAAAATGTGTATATTTACGAATCTGAGAAGACAACCCCGTAAAAGTAGTGTAATTACGAGTCTGAGAAAACAGCCTCGTAGAAGGGTTAAATTTTTTAATATGAAAAAACTACCCTGTAATACGGGTATATTTTTCAATCGGAGAAATAACCCTGTAATATTGGTATATTTGTGAGTGTGCGAAAACAACCTCTTAAATGGGTTAATTTTATAATATGAGAAAACAACCCCGTTAAAAGGGTATATTTATCGATATAAGAAAATAATATCGTAAAACGTGTATGTTTATGAATTTAAGAAAACAACCCGGTAATAGCGCTAATAATTTAATATGAAAAAATGACCCCATAAAAGTGGTATATTTATCAAATATTAGAGAACAATCCCGTAATACGGGGATATTTATCAATCGGAGAAAATAATCCCCTAATTTTGGTATATTTGTGAGTATGAGAAAACAACCCCTTAAATGTGTTAATTTTATAATATGACAAAACAACCCCGTAAAAGGGGTATATTTGTTGATATAAGAAAATAATCCTGTAAAACGTGTATATTTACGAATTTGAGAAAACAATCCCATAACTGTGCTAATAATTTAATATGAGAAAACGACCCCGTAAAAGTGGTATATTTAAGAAAATAAGAAAAATATAATCCCGTAAAACCTGTATATTTATGAATCTGAGAAAATAACCCGATAAAAGTAGTGTAAATGATAGTCTGAGAAAACAGCCTCGTAAGAGGGATAACTTTTTAAATATGAGAAAACAACCACGTAATACGCGGTTATTTATCAATCGGAGAAAATAAACCCATAAGTTTGGTATATTTGTGAGTATGAGAAAACAATCCTATAAATGGATTAATTTTATAATATGAGAAAACAACTCCGTAAAAGGTTATATTTGTGTATATAAGAAAATAACCCCATGAAATGTGTATATTTATGAATTTGAGAAAACAACCCCATAATAATGCTAATAATTTAATATGAGAAAGCGATCCTGTAAAAGGGGTATATTTGTCAATATAAGAAAATAACTTCGTAAAACGTGTATATTCATGAATATGAGACAACAACTCAGTAAAAGTGGTGTAATTATGAGTCTGAGAAAACAGTCTCGTATAAGGGGTAAATTATTTAATATGAGAAAACAACACCGTAATACAGGGATATTTATCAATCGGAGAAAATAACCTCGTAATTTTGGTATATTTGTGAGTATGAAAAAATAACCTCTTGAATGAATTAATTTTATAATATGAGAAAGCAACCCCATAAAAGGAGTATATTTGTCGATATAAGAAAATAACCCCATAAAACGTGTATATTTATAAATTTGAGAAAACAACCCCATAATACTGCTACTAGTTTAGTATGAAAAAACGACCCCGAAAAAAATTGTATATTTATCAATATAAAAAAAATAAATTTGTAAAACGTTTATATTTATGATTTTGAGAAAACAACCCTGTAAAAGTAGTGTAATTGCGAGTCTGAGAAACAGCCTCGAAGAAGGGGTAAATCTTTTAATATGAGAAACCAACCCCGTAAGAGGGGTATATTTATAAATATTAGAAAATAACCCCGTAATACGGGGACACTTATCAATCGAATAAAATAACCCCGTAATTTTGGTATATTTGTGAGTATGAGAAAACAACCCCTTAAATGGGTTAATTTTATAATATCAGAAAACAACCTAGTGAAAGGGTATGTATTGTCGATATAAGAAAATAACCCCGTAAAACTTGTATATTCATGAATTTGAGAAAACAACCCCCTAATAATGATAATAATTTAATATGAGAAAACGACCCCGTAAAAGTGGTATATTTATCAATATAAGAAAATAACCCCGTAAAATGTGTAGATTTATGAATCTGAGGAAACAACCTCATAAAAGTTGTGTAGTTGCGAGTCTGAGAAAACAGTCTCGTAGAAGGGGTAAATTTTTTAATATGAGAAAACAACCCTGTAATATGGGGATATTTATCAATCGGAGAAAATACTTGTAATTTTCGTATATTTGTGAGTATGAGAAAAAACACCTTAAATGGATTAAATTTATAATATGAGAAAACAACATTGTAAACGGGGTATATTTGTCGATATTAGAAAATAATATTGTAAAATGTTTATATTTATGAATTTGAGAAAATAACCCCACAATTGTGCTAATAATTTAATATGAGAAAACGATCCCATAAAAGTCGTATATTTATCAATATAAAAAACAACCCCATAAAATGCGTATATTTATGAATCTGAGAAAACAACCATGTAAAAGTAGAGTAATTGTGAGTCTTAGAAAACATCCTCGTAGAATGGGCAACTTTTTGATAATTAGAAAACAACACCGTAATATGGGGATATTTATCAATCAGAGAAAGTAATCCCGTAAATTTGATATATATGTGAGTATGAGATAACAATACCTTAAATGGGTTAATTTTTTAATATGAGAAAACAGCCCCGTAAAAGGGGTATATTTGTCGATATATGAAAATAACCCCGTAAAACGTGTATATTTATGAATTTGATAAAACAACCCCATAATAGTGCTAATAATTTAATATGAGAAAACGACCCCGTAAAAGTGGTATATTTATCAATATAAGAAAATAACCCCTTAAAACGTGTATATTTATGAATCTCAGGCAACAATCCCGTAAAAATAGTGTAATTGTGAGTCTGAGAAAACAATCTCGTAGAAGGGGTAAATTTTTTAATATGAGAAAATAACTCCGTGAAAGGGGTATATTTATAAATATTAGAAAATAACCCTATAATACGGGGACACTTATCAATCGGAGAAAATAAGCCCGTAATTTTGGTATATTTCCATAAGGTTTTTGAAAGAAACCATCACTTGATTTCCCACAAGGTAGAAAACTGAAATAATATGCTTACTAGCTTTAAGTATTTAGTTGCACATAGTTTTTATAGTGTGAAAGCCCTCATTCCATATGAAGAAGAAACTAGAAGCTAAATATGAAAAAACAAATAAATAAAGATAAAAACTGAAGTCAAATAAAAAAACTAGAGAGGAGTTGACTAGCCAACAACTTTCAAAGTCCCAAATTTTATGAGCTGGCTTAATGAAAATAAGGAAAAATTCGCGTGGGCATACCTAATAATACTCCGACCCAAATTACTTCATTATATGCAGCTTAAACATTAAAATGTGCACATTCCTACTTGGATTAATTAAAAGTAATATGATTTCTCCATCACGCACGTGGATATGTGTCTCGTCCTGCTTGATCTTCAAGTCACACTATAATGCCAGTGATGAAGCTTGTCAATTACGTTCCCATGACTCCTTAACAAAAATAAGGAAAAATATGCGTAGGCATACCTAATAATACCCCGACCCAAATATGCTTCATTATATGCCTCCCAAGCATTAAAATGCATGCATTCCTACTTGTATGAATCAAAAGCAATATGATTTTTCCCTTGCGGGCATGGATTCGCATCTCATGCTGCTTGATCATCAAGTCACACTCCAATGCCACCAGTCAAGCTTGTCAATTGCGTTCCCATGATTCCTTAACAAAAATAAGGGGAAATTTGATTTGGCGTACCCATTAACACTCTAGCCCAATTTACTTCATTATATGCCTTCGAAACATCAAAATGCTCTCACTCCCACTTGGATTAATAGAAAGTAATGCGATTTCTCCCTTACGTGGGTGGATTTTCATCTCATCATGCTTGATCATCGAACTAAGCCCCAATGCTACTGGTCAAGCTTGTCAATTGCACTCCCATGATTCCTTACGCCAGTCCTTGTGTCATCAAGAGTCCTCGTGCCTTAAGGAACAAGGAATGATGGAGATCCCAATGGTGCAAATCCTGAATCGAAATATTTGGGCATGCCTCGATTCTAGGTGTTCCCTCTTTCCTCCAAAATATTTGTCTGCTATCATTCAGAGAATGATATCAATACTTGATCAGCTAATTTTCTTTCTTCACATTTCTCCAAGCGTTGGATAGGTGCTTATGATCAGCGTTTTTGTGCACTTTAAGTCAACACTCATGTTTATGCCTCCAAATAATACTAAACTATTATACTAAACAGAGATAGAAAGAGAGACACAAAAGAAACAAACAAAATGACAACATAGGTGGGGTTTTCGCTCCAATAAGGAAAGAAATCACAAGTTTTTTGTTCTCTTCCATATGGTTAAGCATAAGGATCAAATCGAATTGGTTTAAACATAAGGGTAGACAAAGAACACAAAAGAAAGGAAGGACATGAGCAATAACTGTATGTTCGCTAGCACAAGTGTTGATAAGTCCATAAGGTTCTTGAAAGAACCCATAACATGATTTTCTGTAAGGTAGAAAGCTAAAATATGCTCACTAGGCTCAAGTATTCAATTGCATGCAGCTTTTATAGTGAGAAAGCGCTCATTCCATAAGAAGAAGAAACTAGAAGTTAAATATGAAGAAGAAAAATAAAGAAAGATGAATAAACTAAAGTCAAATCAAGAACTAGAGAGGAGTTGATTGGCCAATAACTCTCATAGTCCCAAATTTCATAGCCAGCCTAATGAAAATAAGGAAAAATTCTCGTGAGCATACCTAATAACATTCCAACCTAAATTACTTCATTATATACGTCTTAAAAATCAAATTGTGCACATTTCCATATGGATTAATCGAAAGCAATATGATTTCTCCATTACGCATGTGGATTTATATCTCGTCCTACTTAATCATCAAGTCACACTCTAATGCCATCGATAAAGCTTGTCAATTACGTTCCCATGACTCCTTAACAAAAATAAGGGAAAATCCATGTGGGTATACCTAATAATACTCCGATCCAATTTGCTTTATTATATGCCTCCCAAACATCAAAACACATGCCTTCCCACTTGTATTAATCGAAAGCAGTATGATTTCTCCCTTATGCGCATGGATGTGCATCTCGTGCTGGCTGATCATCAAGTCACCCCCCAATGCCACCAATCAAGCTTGTCAATTATCTTCCCATGATTCCTTAATGAAAATAAAGGATAATTCGAGTGGGCATACCGAATGACACTCCAACAATTGTAGGCCTACCTAATAACACTCTGACCCTTATTACTTCATTATATGCGTCCCAAACTTCAAAAGGCTCCATTACCGCTTGTATTATGCTTGGATTAATCGATAACAACATGATTTCTCCCTTACGCCCATGGATTTATATCTCGTCCTACTTGATCATCAAGCTAAGCCCTAATTCCACCTATCAAGCTTTTCCTTTACATTGCCATGATTCCTTTGCGAACTGGGTATTATCAAATTCGCATGAAAACTAGGGATGAGTAAAAAATGGCTTTCAAGACCAAATAAGGCTATATGAGTGTTGTCTAGGTTAATAAATGCACCTAGTACATTCATGAGATTAATGAACCATGTGTTGCATGAATTTCTTGGTAAATTTATAGTTGTATATTCTTATGACATCTTAATTTATTCTAAGAATCTTGATGATCAAGTTTTTATGTTAGATGTGTCTTAGAAGTTCTTAAGAAGGAGAGGCTATTTGCCAATCTTAAAAACTGTAGCTTTTGTTTAGATCGAGTCATCTTTTTTGGCTTTCTAGTTAGTTCTAATGCTTTAGAGGTTGATGAAGAAAAGGTTAAAGTTATCAAAGAATAGCCGACACCTCAAAACATTAGCCAAGTTAGAAGTTTCCATGGTTTGGCTAGCTTTTATTTGTAGTTCATTAGGGGCTTTAGTAGCTTAATCGCACTATTGAGTGAGATAGTGAAAAAGAATGTTGGATTTCATTGGTATGATGCACAAGAATATGCACTTAATTTACTTAAAAATAAATTATGTAATACACCTTTATTGATTACCTTAATTTGATAAGGCCTTTGAGATTGAGTGTGATGTTAGTGGCATTGGAGTTAAGGCTATTTTGATGCAAGAGGTAAGACCCATATGTTACTTTAGTGATAAATTGAATAGGGTAGCATTGAGGTACCCAACATATGATAAGGAGTTATATGCATTGGTTCGTGCATTACAAACTTGGCAACATTATTTGTTGCCCAAATAGTTTGTAATACACACAGATCATGAATGTTTAAAGCATCTCAGAAGGCAAGACAAGCTAAATCTCGAAGGTGTGGAATTCATTGGGATCTTTCCATATGTTATCAAATACAAGAAAGGTAAGGACAATGTGGTTGTTGATGCTTTATCTCGAATTTATGCACTTCATAGTACTGTTGATTCTAAGTTATTAGGATTTGAATATATAATAGAATTGTATGTTGATGATTTTGATGTTTGGGAATGCAATAATTTTGATGTTTGGGATGCATATAATAAGTAATTTAGTTCAAAGTGTTATTAGGTAGAGCCACACGTATTTTCCCTTCTTTTTATTTCACTAGCTCTTAAAATTTGGAAATAAGAGAGTTATCAAGGATAAAGCCTATTTAGGTAGTAAATCCCTCTAATAAGTTAAGTATTTCATGAAATAAACAACAATTAATTCAATTCAAGAGTTGGCATTCCACAAAATTAGGTTTAAACATTTCTCAAGTGATTAAACCCCTAATTCTAAGAGGAGGAGATGAATCTCTTCCCAAACACACTCACTTAGGTCATGCATCAAGATTAAAGAACTATTGAACCAAAGGATCTTGTAGATCCATCTCTAGTATCCCAATCAATCTTCAATCCTTAAGATATGATCAATTAATAAAAGTTATCTCTAATCAGTTTATGAAAACAAATCCCAATTAATACGTCTACTTATCAATTGAAAAAGATAATTAAGCAATCAAAGGAACAAAACAACTCATAGAAAAGATTTAATTGCATTAACTTTGAATCAATTTATAGAAAATAAATTAGGGTTCATCAAAACCCAAATAGTAAGAAATTTAGTTCCTAAACATTACAATAAAGAAATAAAGATTAGGGAAAGAAAATCTCAAACTATTTATGGAAGAGTAGAGATAAAAATCATCAATCTTCAATCTTCAATCTTGGAAAGTAATGAAAGAGATGATGTTCTTCCTTGAGAAATAACCAATAAAAATCCTAAAAATGAAAGGAAAATGAAGTTTCTAAGTGTTTCTCTCTTTAGAAAAAAAAATATGACAGAACCTCCTTCAAAAGAACACACAAGTCCCCTTAAATAATATCTTTATATTCACCATATGAGGGCCACAGGGGCACCACACGGCCGTGTGCCGTCCTTAGCTCATAATAGCTCTTGAAACAATCCTCTAGGTCACATGAGAAGATCACATGGGCATGTCCTCCTCTTGCGTTATACCTTGAACAAACTGGCATTTTTTGTAACTCACACGAGAAGCCCACACGGGCATGTGCTTCCTGTGTGACAAATTCCTACAATCTGCAACTTTCTGAACTTCACACAGGAAGACCATACGGGCAAGTTCTTCCCGTGTTGTGCCCGTGTGGTTCTCCATATTTTAATAAACAAGTGTTTTGATGCCAAAACTTCTTCTAGTAGTATAAGATTTGCCAAATACCTAAAAATGACTGAAAATAAACTCTAGCAAACAAATTAAACTCAATTAAGGTGAAATCAAGATAAAACAAGACTCATAAGTAAGTGCTTTTAACACTTATAAGTAGTCCTACCTGTATTGTCACGACACCACCCGAGGGCCCGTGACCGGCACTAGGGAAAGGGAAGGCTTAAGGCCACCGAATCCCGTAGTAAGCCTGACACTCACTAACTCAATCAAATCTCATCTCAAATTAATATTATTAAAGCCACAAATTATCTTAACATTAAATGTTACACAATTGAATCGGTCTGCCGGAAGAATTAGGCGAGACCCGAAACTACAGAAAATTTCAACTGATACATCTACTATTACTACTGCGGAGAATCTAAGATTTACCAATTTACATACCAAATCAAATACATCATCCGATGATGAAGGAGTCGGGTTACTGAATAAGGGTCGCGGGAAGGCTAATAGTCACGAATATGAAAAATAGTAAATAGAGACTGTCAGTCTCGACAGTGAGTTAAAATCAAATAATCTAGAGACTATTGCTTTCTTCACAGAAAATATTAATCATTTGAATCAATATATCAACCATGCACGTAAATACAACCCATATTATAATCAATACCCTATTGCTTTCTTCACATAAAATATTAATCATTCGAATCAATATATCAACCACGCACGTAAATACAACCCCATATTATAATCATACCCTATTACTTTCTTCACAGAAAATATTAATCATTCGAATCAATATATCAACCATGCACGTAAATACAACCCATATTATAATCATACCATAATAAATAAATAAATGAATAAATAAAAATATATTTTTACTTTTACGGGATGAGTGGCTCAGTAGAACCCTAACCCCAAATTCTAGTAGCCATTTTGGCTCTCTTAATCCAATAAGACTGGCGCCCAGAGAGCAATGCTCGACCAGAGACCTTTACTCCGGCATATCATTCCAATAGGACTGGAGCCCAGAGAGCGAAGCTTGACTAGGGTCCTTAACTCCAGTCCGGTCACTTAATATTCAAATAAGCCGGCGCCCAGAGAGTGAAGCTCGACCAGGGTCCTTTACTCCGGCATCTCACTCAAATTAGCCCAGAGAGCCATGCTCAACCAGGGCAAAACTCATAATAATCTTATTACCGCAATTTACTCAAATCAGCCCAGAGAGCCATGCTCGACCAGGGTGAAACTCATAATAATCTTATTACCTGTCCATGATCATTACCGGTGCGCACGCGGTCCTGATGTAACCCATCAGGCGGCATGTTCTACAAGCCACATCCCCAAATCAAAATCATCACATATAATAAATATCATTGTCTAATGAAATCATCCAACCATATCAAAATAACGATTAACAATTTAGAGTAAGACATCAGGCAACTCATGTGGAAAACTGATAATATTTGGTATTATTATAACATTACTATAATAATACTTGTATTTTCTTCAATAATTAATAATCCAGTGAAATTATTTACGTTGCGATACTAATAACCATATTAAGCATAAACTTCCAAAATAGCATATTAAATTCAGACTTAGCAATAGTGCAACGATTAAGTGACTTTAACTCACAGAATTGGGCAACCTCCTAGCTCTGCTCCGGTGCCTCGGTTGGAGCGAGCCAAACAAACGGACAATCTAATCACGGAAAATAATTTATTAGAACGCTGAAACAATCGATCATTAATCCTAGGTCTAGACTCCTAGGACTGACTGTCTAAGAATCTCGACTCGGGAGAATTCTACCGAAAATCTGGCAGAACCTCCCCTACAACACGGACATTACCCCCCGTAAAAACGGGTCCAGGACCTGCTAGAAAAACACTTAAAATATCCAACAATTCAAACAACGGGAGTCGGGTCCCCAAACTTTAATATTTTCCCGACTCCGTCATACAACACAAAACACGAGGCAGGCAAACTGACAGACAATTATTTTAAGATCACAAATATCATCAAATACTCAACATAAAATAATAAGCACAAATTTAAAATCAAAGGATTTCCAAGATCAACGGCAAGAGAAAATTACCGAGACGCTCGATCGCTCGGTCGACTCGCCTCCGGCCGCCGGAGTCCGATCGACGATCCGAACACAGCATCGGACTCACAACGACGCGCTAATGACGATTTCCGCTTCTGATTTTCCGATCTGACACCCGATCATCTAGAGAGATTTGCGGACGATCTCAGTCGTCGATTTGCAAACGAAGCCCGATCGCCATAAAACCGGTGCCATTGCGAAGCTTAAGCTAAGGAGAGTCGGGATATGTCCTCTGATCGTCCATAGCTCCACCGGTGCTCGCCGAAAAAACCCAAAAACTCGGCTGCCTCCATTTTCTCTCTCCACCGCGAACCTCCGTTTCTGGCCACCATTGTCGACACCGCTACTGCCAAAACAAAGCTAAGGCCGAGAGGAGTCGATCGGCACCAAGATCAGCGACCACCGATGTTTGCCGACAAAGGCAAGGAAACTTCAGCCATCTTCCTTCTCGCTGGCCGCCTGATGGTGCCGGCCACCATACCGGACGGACGGCCCGATGCACTCCTCCTCTCTCTCCCCCGACATCTCTCTTCCTTTTTCTTCTTCTTCCCCGATCCCATTCCTTTCAATATCGACATTAGGCCCCCGAACTTTTCCTTATTACAATTTGGTCCCTCAACTTTCTTAATTACTTACAATTATCCAGAAAAATTCCAATTTAATCCCCAAACTTTTCTTTAGCCTTTCAATTAAACCCTTAACTAATTAATTTGGGCCAAATCAGAATTATTGAAAATATATAATTACATAAATACCCCTGACCGACATATTTATTTACAAAAATACCAAACTCACAAATTTCCATTAGAACCCCATAAAAATAAAATTATACTTTTAATCCTTATTCTAAAATAAATTTCCAATTTAGTCCTAACACAATTAAATTAAATAACCAATTTACTAATTATTTTCCAACTTAAAATTAAATGCCACTAGCCAATTAAAATACCAATTTCTCCAAAATTCTTTTATAAAAACATCTTTTACAATTTCTACCAAAATTTTCCAATATAAATAATTTTATTTATACATATACATATACATTGGGGAAAAATTAGAATAACCAAAAATGTAATCTACCCTACAAATAATTTACTTAATTAATTCTTAAAATTTCAAACTAATTGAGTATAGAAAAGTAACTCATTCAATTGACTAATATTAAAATTTCCATTAAAACATTTCAAATTAAACCAAATAAAAATAAAGCTAAAATTAACTTAAATAAAAACTCATTATTAAATATATAAAAATTTTGGGTATTACATGTATTCTCCTTTTGTTCATTTCTTTTATGTATCTCTTTCTAATCTCTGTCTAATATGATAGTTTGGTTTTATTTGGCGAGCATAAACACTAGTATTGAGTGAAAGCGCGTGGAAGCAGTAATCATAGGCACCGATCTAATGCCTAGACAAATGCAAAGAAAGAAAATTAGTTAATTGAGTATTAATGTCATTGTCCAAATGAAAGCAGATGAATCTTTTGGAGGAAAGCGGGAACGACATGAGTGGAGGCACGCCCAATATTCTGATTTAGGATTTGCACCATTAGGATCTCCATTATTCTTTGTTCCTCTAGGCATGAGTACTCGTGATGACACAAAGATTGGAGAAAGGAATCATAGTACCGCAATTGACGAGCTTGATTGGTGGCACTAGAGTGTGACTTGATGATCAAGCAAGACGAGATGCAAATTTGCACATAAGGAAGAAATCATGTTGCTTTCGATTAATCCAAGCGAGAATACATGAGTTTTGATGTTTGGGAGGCATATAATGAAGTATTTTTTATTGGAGTTTTATTAGGTAGGCCCATGCAAATTTCCCTTATGTTCTTAAACTACCTCATAAAATTTAGGACTACAAGGGATCTTTAGTTCTTGATTTGACTTTAGTTTCTACATCTTTCTTTATTTATTTATTCACATTTCACTTATGGTTTCTTCTTCTTATTGAATTAGAGCTTTCAAACTATGAAAATTGCATGTAGCCAAATATTTGAGGCTCGAGCATATTAGATCTTCTACCTGGAAATTAAGATATGGGTTTGTTGAAGAACTTTGGGCACTTACCAACACTCGCGCTAGCGATAAACATAGATTTATCGCTTATGTCCTTCATTTATTTTGTGTTCATTGTCTACCCTTGTGTTTAAATCAATTTATTTGTTTCTTTTGTGTCTCTTTGTTTAGTATGATGGTATGGTTTTATTTGGGGAGCATAAACACAAGCATTGCGTGAAACCGCATAGAAGCGGCAATCATAGGCAGCGATCCAATGCTTGGACAAATGCAAAGAAATAAAATTAGTTGATCGAGTATTGATATGATTCTATGTATGATAGTAGATGAATCTTTTGGAGGAAAGAAGGAATGACGAGAATCAAGGCACACCTAAATATTCCGATTTAGGATTTGCTCTATTGTGATCTCAATCAGTCTTTATTCCTCTAGCCATCAAGACTTCTGATGACAAGGATATGTATAAGGAATCATGCGAACGCAATTGACAAGCTTGACCAGTCGCATTAGGGGTTAGCTTGATGATGAAGCAAGATGAGATGTAAATCTACACGCGTAAGGGAGAAATCAGGTTGTTTTTGATAAATCTAAACGTAATACGAGTGGGAATGCGAGCATTTTTGAAGTTTAGGATGCATATAATGAAGTAATTTTGGTTGGGGTGTTAAGAGATAGGCCCATATGAATTTCTCCTTATTTTCGTTAAGCTGGCTCTTATAATTTGGGAATACAAGAGTTGTTGACTATTTAACCCTCTTTAGTTCTTCAGTTGACTTTAGTTTATTTATCTTTCTTAATTTATATATTCATTTTTAGCTTCTAGTTTCTTCTTCTTATGGAAGAAGGGCTTTCTCACTATGAAAATCGCATGCAACTGAATATTCAACACTAGTGAGCATATTATTCTAGCCTTCTACCTTGCCAGAAATCAATCTATGGGTTCATTGAAGAACTTTGGGAACTTTAGGAATAGACTTATCACTCACGTCCTTCCTCTTTTTTGTCTTCTTTGTCTATCCTTGTGTTTGAATCAATTTGATTTGATCCTTACGCTTAGTCGTATGGAAGAGAACCAAAAACTTATGAAATCCTACCTATGCCCTCATTTTATTCGTTTCTTTTATGCCTCTTTGTACTTCATTATATGCCTCCCAAAAATCAAAATGCGCTTATTCCAGTTTGGATTAATCAAAAGCAACATATTTGTCCCTTACGTGGTGCGGATTTACATCTTATCCTGCTTGATCATCAAGTTGAGCCCAAATGCCACCAGTCAAGCTTGTCAAATGCATTCGCATGATTCCTTATGCCAATCCTTGTGTCATTAAGAATCCTCATGCTTGGAGGAACAAGGAATGATGGGGACCCCAATAGTGCAAATCCTTAATCGGAATATTTGGTCATGACTCGATTCTCATCTTTCCCTCTTCCCTCTAAATGATTCATCTGCGATCATTCTGAGGATGATACCAATACTTCATCTACTAATTTTCTTTCTTCGCATTTGTTTAAGCATTGGATTGGAGCCTATAATTGTCACTTCCACATGCTTTCACTCAACACTTGTGTTTATGCTCCCCAAAGAAAATCAAACTATCATACTAGACAAAGAGGCATAAAAGAAATGAATAAAATGAGAACATAGGTAGGATTTCACAAGTTTTTTATTCTCTTCCATACGACTAAGCGTAAGGATCAAATCAAATTGATTCAAACACAAGGATAGACAAAAAAGAGGAAGGACGTGAGCGATAAGTCTAAGCTCACTAGCGCGAGTGTTGATAAGTCCATAAAGTTCATGAAAGAACCCATAAAGTTCTCACAGGGTAGAAAATTGAAATAATATGCTCATTAGTCTCAAGTATTCAGTTGCATGTGATTTTTATAGTGCGAAAGCCCTCATTCTATAAGAAGAAGAAACTAGTAGCTAAATGTGAATAAACAAATAAAAAAAGATGAATAAACTAAAGTCAAATCAAGAACGTTGACTGGTCAACGACTCTCGCTAAATTTTAAGAGTCAGCTTAATAAAAAATAAGAGAAAATTCACGTGGCCCTACCTAATAATACTCCGAACTAAATTACTTCATTATATGCGTCCCAAACATCAAAACGCTTGCGTTACTACTTCTATTATGCTTGGATTAATTGAAAATAACATGATTTTTTCTGTTACAACCGTAGATTTATGTCTCCTCCTGCTTGATCATCAAACTGAGCCCCAATGCCACTAGTCAAGAAATGAACTAATGAGAACATAGGCAGGATTTCAAATCCGACAAGGAAAGAAATTATCAGTTCTTTATTCTCTTCCATGGCTAAGTGTAAGGATCAAATCAAATTGATTTAAACACAACGGTAGAAAAAGAACACAAGATAACTCTGTCCTCGCTAGCGCGAGTGTTGATAAGTCTATAAAGTTCTTAAAAGAACCCATAATTTGATATTCGTAAGGTAGAAAACTGAAATAATATGCTCATTAGACTCAAGTGTTTGGTTGCATGTAGTTTATATAGTGCGAAGGTGTTAGATGTATGTCCCAAAAGCCAATTGGACTGTTTGCTTTTTGGTTCAAACATTGTCATCATATTATTATGTAATGATTATAATAACGGCGTAAAATGTGTATATTTATAAATCTGAGAAAATAACCCCGTAAAAGTAGTGTAATTGCGAGTTTGAGAAAACAGTCTCGTAGAATGGATAAATCTTTTCATATGAGAAAACAACCCCGTAATACGGGGATATTTATCAATCATAGAAAATAACCCTATAATTTTGGTATATTTGTGAGTATGAGAGAACAACACCTTAAATGGGTTAATTTTATAATGTGAGAAAAAAAAATCGTAAAAGGAGTATATTTGTCAATTTAAGAAAATAACCCCCTAAAATTGTGTATATTTACGAATTTGAGAAAACAACCCCATAATAGTGCTAATAATTTATTATGAGAAAACGACCCCGTAAAAGTGGTATATTTATCAATATAGGTAAATAACCCCGCAAAACGTGTATATTTATGAATTTGAAAAAATAACCCCATAATACTGCTAATAATTTAATATGTGAAAACGACCCCGTAAAAGTGGTATATTTATCAATATAAGATAATAACCCCATAAAACGTGAATATTTATGAATCTGAGAACACAACCCCGTAAAAGTAGTGTAATTGCGAGTCTGAGAAAACAGCCTCGTAGAAGGGTTAAATTTTTTAATATGAGAAAACAATCCCATAATACCGGAATATTTATCAATCGCAAAAAAATAACCCCGTAATTTTTATATATTTATGAGTATGAGAAAAAAACCTCTTAAATTGGTTAATTTTATAATATGAGAAAAGAACCCCATAAAAAGGGTATGTTTGTCGATATAAGAAAATAACCCAGTAAAATGTGTATATTTATTAATTTGAGAGAAGGACCCCATAATAGTGCTAATAATTTAAGATGAGAAAACGACCCCGTAAAAGTGGTATATTTATCAATATAAGAAAATAACCTCGTAAAATGTGTATATTTATCAATTTGAGAACGCAACCCCGCAAAAATAGTGTAATTGCGAGTCTGAGAAAATAGCCTCGTAGAAGGGTTAAATTTTTTAATATTAGAAAACAATCCCGTAATACGGGGATATTTATCAATCGCAGAAAATAACCCGTAATTTTTAAATATTTGTGAGTACAAGAAAACAACATCTTAAATGGGTTAATTTTACAATATGAGAAAAGAATCCCGTAAAAGGGGTATATTTATCGATATAAGAAAATAACCCCGTAAAATATGTATATTTATTAATTTGAGAAAAAAACTCCATAATAATGCTAATAATTTAAGATAAGAAAAAGACCCCGTAAAAGTAGTATATTTATCAATATAAGAAAATAACCCCGTAAAACATGTATATTTATGAATCTGAGAACATAACTCCATAAAAGTAGTATAATTGCAAGTCTACGAGAACAGCTCCGTAGAAGGGTTAAATTTTTTAATATGACAAAATAATCCCGTAATACGGGAATATTTATCAATCGCAGAAAATAACCCCGTAAAGTTTATATATTTGTGAGTATGAGAAAACAACCTCTTAGATGGGTTAATTTTATAATATGAGAAAAGAAACCCCAAAATGGGGTATATTTGTCGATATAAGAAAATAATCCCGTAAAACATGTATATTCATGAATTTGATAAAACAACCCCATAATAGGGCTAATAATATAATATGAGAAAATAACACGGGTTAAAGTGGTATATTTATCAAAATAAGAAATAACCACGTAAAACGTGTATATTTATGAATATGAGAAAATAAACTTGTAAAAGTAGTGTAATTGCGAGTATGAGAAAACAACCTCGTAGAAGTGGTAAATCTTTTAATATGAGAAAACAATCCTGTAAGAGGGGTCTATTTATAAATATTAGAAAATAACCCCATAATACGGAGAAATTTATCAATTGGAGAAAATAACCCCGTAATTTTGGTTTATTTGTGAGTATGAAAAAATATCCCCATAAATGGATTAATTTTATAATATGAGAAAACAACCCCATAAAAGGGGTATATTGTCAATATAAGAAAATGACCCCATAAAACTTATGAATTTGAGAAAACAACCCCATAATAGTGCTAATAATTTAATATGAGAAAATGACCCCATAAAAGTGGTATATTTATCAATATAAGTAAATAAGCCCGTAAAACGTATATATTTATGAATTTGAGAAAACAACCCCATAATAGTGCTAATAATTTAATATGAGAAGACAGCCCCATAAAAGTGGTATATTTATGAATATAAGATAATAACCCCGTAAAACGTGCATACTCATGAAACTGAGAACACAGCCCCGTAAAAGTAATGTAATTGCGAGTCTGAGAAAATAGCCTCCTAGAAGAGTTAAATTTTTTAATATGAGAAAATAATCCCGTAATACGGGAATATTTATCAATTGTAGAAAATAACCCCGTAATCTTTATATATTTATGAGTATGAGAAAACAACCTCTTAAATGGGTTAATTTTATAATATGAGAAAAGAACCACGTAAAAGGGGTATATTTGTCGATATAAGAAAATAACCCGGTAAAATGTGTATATTTATTAATTTGAGAAAACAACCCCATAATAGTGCTAATAATTTAAGATGAGAAAATAACCCCGTAAAAGTGGTATATTTATCAATATAAGAAAATAAACCTGTAAAACGTGTATATTTATGAATCTGTGAAAACAGCCTCGTAGAAGGGTTAAAAATTTTAATATGAGAAAACAATCCCATAATACAGGGATATTCATTAATCTTAGAAAATAACCCCGTAATTTTTATATATTTCTGAGTTTGAGAAAACTACCTATTAAATGCATTAACTTTATAATATAAGAGAAGAGCCTCGTAAAAGGGGTATATTTGTCAATATAAAAAAATAACCCCGTAAAATGTGTATATTTATTAATTTGAGCAAACAACCCCATAATAGTGCTAATAAATTAAGATGAGAAAATGACCACGTAAAGTGGTATATTTATCAATATAAGAAAATAACCCCGTATAACGTGTATGTTTATGAATCTGAGAACACAACCCCATAAAAGTAGTGTAATTCGAGTATGAGAGAACAGCCTCGTAGAAGGGTTAAATTTTTTAATATGAGAAAATAATCCCGTAATACGGGGATATTTATCAATCGCAGAAAATAACCCTGTAAAGTTTATATATTTGTGAGTATGAGAAAACAACCTCTTAAATGGGTTAATTTTATAATATGAGAAAAGAACTCCGTTAATGGAATATATTTGTCGATATAAGAAAATAATCCCGTAAAATATGTATATTTATGAATTTGATAAAACAACCCCATAATAGTGCTAATAATAAAATATGAGAAAACAACCACATAAAAGTAGTATATTTATCAAAATAAGAAATAACCACATAAAACGTGTATATTTATGAATCTGAGAAAATAAACCCGTAAAAGTGGTAAATTTTTTAATATGAGAAAACAGCCTCATAGAAATGGTATATTTATAAATATTAGAATATTACCGCGTAATACGGAGATATTTATCAATCGGAGAAAATAACTCCGTAATTTTGGTATATTTGTAAGTATGAGAAAACATCCCCTTAAATGGGTTAATTTTAAAATATGAGAAAACAATCCCATAAAAGGGGTATATTTGTCAATATAATAAAATAACCCCATAAAATGTGTCTATTTATGAATTTGAGAAAACAACCCCATAATAGTGCTAATAATTTAATATGAGAAAACGACCCCGTAAAAGTGGTATATTTATCAATATAAGTAAATAACCCCACAAAACGTGTATATTTATGAATTTGAGAAAACAACCGCATAATAGTGCTAATAATTTAATATGAAAAAATGACCCCGCAAAAGTGGTATATTTATCAATATAAGAAAATAACCTCGTAAATCTTGAATATTTATGAATATGAGAATACAACCTCATAAAAGTAGTGTAATTTCGAGTCTGAGAAAATAGCCTCGTAGAAGGATTAAGGTTTTCAATATGAGAAAACAATCCCATAATACGTGGATATTGATTAATCGCAGAAAATAACCCTATAATTTTTGTATATTTGTGAGTATGAGAAAACAACCTCTTAAATTGGTTAATTTTATAATATGAGAAAACAACCCCGTAAAGGGGGGTATATTTGTCGATATAAGAAAATAACCCCGTAAAACATGTATATTTATGAATTTAATAAAACAACCCTATAATAGTGCTAATAATATAATATGAGAAAACAACCCCGTAAATGTGGTACATTTATCAAACTAAGAAATAACCACATAAAACGTGTATATTTATGAATCTAAGAAAATAAACCCGTAAAAGTAGTGTAATTGCGAGTTTGAGAAAACAGCCTCGTATAAGAGGTAAATTTTTTAATATGAGAAAACAACCCCGTAAGATGGGTATATTTATAAATATTAGAAAATAACCCCGTAATAGAGGACATTTATCAATCGGAGAAAATAACTCCGTAATTTTGGTATATTTATGAGTATCAGAAAATATCCTCTTAAATGGGTTAATTTTATAATATGAGAAAACATTCCCATAAAAGGAGTATATTTGTGAATATAAGAAAATAACCTAGTAAAATGTGTATATTTATGAATTTGAGAAAACAATCCCATAATAGTGCTAATAATTTAATATGAAAAAACATCCCTGTAAAAGTAGTATTTTTGTCAATATAAGCAAATTACCCCGTAAAACGTGCATATTTATGAATCTAAGAAAACAACCCCGTAAAAGTATTGTAATTTCGAGTCTGAGAAAACAGCCTCGTAGAAGGGATAAATTTTTTAATATGCGAAAACAACCCTGTAAGAGAGGTATATTTATAAATATTAAAAAATAACTCCGTAATACGGGGACATTAATCAATCGGAGAAAATAACCCTATAATTTTGGTATATTTGTGAGTATGAGAAAACATCACCTTAAATGGTTTAATTTTATAATGTAAGAAAACCCTGTAAAACGGGTATATTTGTCGATATAAGAAAATAATCCCGTAAAACGTATATATTTATAAATTTGAGAAAACAACCCCATAATAATGCTAATAATTTAATATGAGAAAAAGACCACATAAAAGGGGTATATTTGTCAATATAAGAAAATAACTCCGTAAAACGTTCATATTTATGAATATGAGAGAATAACCCCGTAAAATTAGTGTAATTGCGAATATGAGAAAACAGCCTCGTAGATGGGATAATTTTTTTTTCATATGAGAAAACAACCCCGTAAGAGAGGTATATTTATAAATAGTAAGAAATAATCTCGTAATATGGAGAAATTTATTAATTGGAGAAAATAACCCATAATTTTTGTGTATTTGTGAGTATGAGAAAATAATCCCTTAAATGGGTTAATTTTATAATATGAGAAAATACCCCCATAAAATGGGTAAATTTGTCGATATAAGAAAATAACCCCGTAAAATGTGTATATTTATGAATTTGAGAAAATAATCCCATAATAGTGCTAATAATTTAATGTGAGAAAAGGACCCCATAAAAGTGGTATATTTATCAAAATAAGTAAATAACCCCGTAAAATATGTATATTTATGAATATGAGAAAACAACCCCGTAAAAAATGTGTAATTTCGAGTCTGAGAAAACAGCCTCGTACAAGGAATAAATTTTTTAATATAAAAAAGAAACCCCGTAATACGAGGATATATATCAATCTGTGAAAGTAATCCCGTAATTTTGGTATATTTGTGAGTATGAGAAAACAACCGCATAAATGGGTTAATTTTATAATATGAGAAAACAACCCCGTAAAAGGGGTATATCTATCGATATAAGAAAATAACCCCATAAAATGTGTATATTTATCAATTTGACCAAACTACCCTATAATAGTGTTAATAAATTAATATGGAAAAACGACCCCATAAAAGTGGTATATTTATCAATATAAGAAAATAACCCCGTAAAACGTGTATGTTTATGAATATGAGAAAACAACTCCGTAAAATTAGTATAATTGCGAATATGAGAAATAATTTTTTTAATATGAGAAAACAACCCCGTAATACGCGAATATTTATCAATCGGAGAAAATAACCCCGTAATTTTAGTATATTTGTCAGTATGAGAAAACAACCTCTTAAATGAGTTAGTTTTATAATATGAGAAAACAACCTTGTAAAGGAGGTATGTTTGTCGATATAAGAAAATAACGCCGTAAAACGTGTATATATATGAATTTTACAAAACAGCCCCATAATAGTGCTAATAATTTAATATGAGAAAACGACACCGTAAAAGTGGTATATTTATCAATATAAGTAAATAACCCCGTAAAACGTGTATATTTATGAATATGAGAAAACAACCCCATAAAAGTAGTACAATTGCGAGTCTGAGAAAGCAGCCTCGTAGAAGGAGTAAATTTTTTAATATGAGAAGAAAACTTCGCAATACGGGGACATTTATCAATCGGAGAAAATAATCTCGTAATTTTGGTATATTTGTGAGTATGAGAAAACAACCCCTTAAATGGGTTAATTTTGTAATATGAGAAAACAACCTCGTAAAAGGGGTATGTTTGTCGATATAAGAAACTAACCCCGTAAAACGTGTATATTTATGAATTTGAGAAATAACCACATAACATGCTTATAATTTAATATGCGAAAATGACCCCATAAAGCTGGTATATTTATCAATATAAGAAAATAACCCCGGAAAACGTGGATATTTATGAATCTAAGAAAACAACCCCGTAAAAGTAGTGTAATTGCGAGTCTTAGAAAACAACCTCATAAAAGGGATAAATATTTTAATATGAGAAAGCAACCCCGTAATACGAGGATATTTATCAACCTAGGAAATTAATCCTGTAATTTTGGCATATTTGTGAGTATGAGAAAATAACCGCTTAAATCGGTTAATTTTATAATATGAGAAAATAATCCCATAAAAGGGATATATTTGTCGATATAAGAAAATAACCTCGTAAAACGTGTATATAAATGAATTTAAAAAAATAACCCCATAATAGTGGTTATAATATAATATGCGAAAACGACCATGTAAAATGGTATATTTATCAATATAAGAAAATAACAGCATAAGACGTGTATATTTATGAATCTGAGAAAACAATCCCGTAAAAGTAGTGAAATTGCTAGTCTGAGAAAACAGCCACATAGAAGGGGTAAATTGTTCAATATGAGAAAACAACCTCGTAATACGGGGATATTTACCAATCGGAGAAAACAACCCCGTAATTATGGTATATTTATGAGTACGAGAAAACAACCCCTTAAACGGGTTAATTTTACATTATGAGAAAACAACCCCGTGAAAGGGGTATATTTGTCGATATAAGAAAATAATGCCATAAAACGTGTATATTTATGAATTTCACAAAACAACCCCCTAATACTGCTGATAATTTAATATGAGAAAACAACCCCGTAAAAGGGGTTATATTTATCAATATAAGAAAATAACCTCGTAAAACGTGTATATTTATGAATTTGAGAGCATATCCTCGTAAAAGTAGTGTAGTTGAGAGTCTTAGCAAACAACCTCATCGAAGGAGTAAATTTTATAATATGAGAAAACAACCCCATAAGAGGGGTATAATTATAAATATTAGAAAACAACCCCGTAATGTGGGGATATTTATCAATCGGAGAAAATGACCTCGTAATTTTGGTATATTTATGAGTATGAAAAAATAAACCCCTTAAATGGGTTAATTTTATAATATGAGAAAACAACCCCGTAAAAGGGGTATATTTGTCAATATAAGAAAATAACTCCATAAAACGTGTATATTTATAAATTTGAGAAAACAACCCCGTAAAAATGGTATATTTATCAATCTAAGAAAATAACCTCGTAAAACATATATATTTATGAATATGAGAAAATAACCCCATAAAAGTAGTGCAATTGCGAGCCTGAGAAAATAGCCTCATAGAAGGGATAAATTTTTTAATATGAGAAAACAACCCCGTAATACGGGGATATTTATCAATCGTAGAAAATAGCCCCGTAATTTTGGTTTCTTTGTGAGTATGAGAAAATAGCCCCTTAAATGGGTTAATTTTATAATATGAGAAAACAACCCCATAAAAAAATAATCTCGTGAAACGCGTATATTTATGAATTTGAGATAACAACCCGAGAATAATGCTAATAATTAAATATGAGAAAGCGACCCCATAAAAGGGGTATATTTATCAATATAAGAAAATAATCCCGTAAAACGAGTATATTTATGAATATGAGAAAACAACCTCGTAAAAGTGGTGTAATTGTTAGTCTAAGAAAACTACTTCGTAGAAGGGGTAAATCTTTTAATATGATAAAACAACCCTGTAAGAGTGGTATTCTTATAAATATTAGAAAACAACCCCGTAATACGGGGCTATTTATCAATCGGTGAAAATAATCCCATAATTAGCCCTTAAATGGGTTAATTTTATAATATAAGAAAACAACCCCGTTAAAGGGATATATTTGTTGATATAAGAAAATAACCTCGTAAAATGTGTATATTTATGAATATGAGAAAACAACCTTGTAAAAGTGGTATATTTATCAGTATAGGAAAATAACTCCGTAAAACGTGTATATTTATCAATATGAGAAAACCATGTAAACGTAGTGTAATTGGGAGTTTGAGAAAACAAGAGCGTAATACGGGGATATTTATCAATCAGAGAAAATAACCGCGTAATTTTAGTATATTTGTGAGTATAAGCAAACAACCTCTTAAATAGGTTAATTTTATAATATGAGAAGACACCCCCGTAAAAGCGGTATATTTGTCGATATAAGAAAATAACCCCGTAAAACGTGTATATTTATGAATTTTATAAAACAACCCCATAATAGTGCTAATAATTTAATATGAGAAAACGACCCCGTAAAAGTGGTATATTTATCAATATAAGAAAATAACCCTGTAAAACGTGTATATTTATGAATTTGAGATAACAACCCCGTAAAAGTAGTGTAATTGCGAGTTTGAAAAAATAGCCTCGTAGAAGGGACATATTTCTTAATATGAGAAAACAACCCCATAATGCGGGGATATTTATCAATCGGAGAAAATAGCCCTGTAATTTTGGTTTATCTGCGAATATGAGAAAAACAACCCCTTAAACGGGTTTAATTTATAATATGAGAAAACAACCCCCTAAAAAGGGTATATTTGTCGATATAAGAATATAACACCCGGAAAACTTGTATATTTATGAATTTGATAAAACCTCCCCAAAATAGTGCTAATAATATAATATGAGAAAACGACCTCGTAAAAGTGGTTATATTTACCGATATAAGAAAATAACCACGTAAAGCGTGTATATTTATGAATCTAAGAAAACAATCCCGTAAAAGTAGTGTAATTGCGAGTATGAGAAAACAGCCTCGTAGATAGGGTACTTTTTTAATATGAGAAAACAAAACCGTAAGAGGGGTATATTTATAAATATTAGAGAATAACCCCGTAATATGGGGACATATATCAATCGAAGAAAATAATTCAGTAATTTTGATATATTTGTGGGTATGAGAAAACAACCCTGATGCAACCAAGGATGCATCTAAGTCAACTAGCATGGATCCACTAGCCTATGGAGGACCAATGACACGAGCAAGGAGTAAAAAGTTCAAGCAAGCCTTAATTTCTTACTTGGAGCATGTTTTGAAGATGGCTAATGATGGTGCTTTTAGTGAAGATAACAACGCCTTGAAGATAGTGACATTAATTGCTATTAATGAAGCTTAAACTTCTGGTCATGGAACAAGGTCAAGGTCAAAGATCAAGGATCAAAGTCAAAAAGTTTTCCTAGGGTTTCTAGAAGCATCGACATTAGGTTTCTAGAAGCATTAGTCAGCATTAGGTTTCTAGAAGCATCGAGGTTCCCAACCCTAGGGCATCCACCACTTATGCTTAGAAAAGGAGGCAGCCGCACATTAGAAGTCTTTTAGGGTTTGATTCTTTATTGCTTATCTCTTAGTCCTTTTTAGGGTTAGAATCATTTCAAGACTCTATAAATAGAGCTATGTATTTCGGCTAAAGCACATAAGATCAATATACATTTCTGAGTGAAGTTTTATTTGAGTTGTTAACTCTTATTCCTTAATGTGTTCCTTATTGAATTTCTTGAGATTAAATTAACTTGTTTGATTTAGTTTCACATCTACATGTTTGATCAATCAATTAACTTTTTATTAGTTTTTTAAGTTGTTTGAACATTCTTCATCTATTTATAACTAAAGGGCTTAGTAGTTCTATTTCTAAGTTTGTTAGTTCCATAATCAATTACAAACTTTCAAGTTAGATTTTGGGGCGACAAATTCGAACTTATTGGTAAGGGTGCTTCCTCTTAAATAGGGAGAGCATTTATCAGTTTGATTTTCTCACCATTACTTATCTTGGTGTTTGAACGTGATCCGCCTCGAAATTGTATCATTTGGTATCGAGCCAAACTTGTAAGTTGGTTCATTTTTTCAATTAAAGAGTCTGTCTTCTATTTCATCTCAATTTCTGTCAGCATCATTATAAATAATAATAAAAAAAGTATACTATTTTCATTGCTGCCCAAGACAAATTAAGGCAGATTTCCAAAAAAAAAAGGAAGGAACAGAAAACTAACCCCAACCATTCAGGTTGGTAGTTCTTGGAAGAATTGACTCTTGATTGATTCATTCGCAATTCCTTTTAATTAATTGGAGCCGTTCTTCATTCTTATAATTCTGATTTGGGTAATTTTGTTTGTTTTCCCTTAAAAAGCTTTTCTTTTGGGTTAATTGAGTCTTGTTTGATTAGTTGTAAGCTTGTTTTGTTCACACGCTTATAATTCATTTTATTGATTCACGAGTGTTCTATTGAACTTCAGAATTAATAAACGTTAAGAGGTTGTGAAAAACTTGTTCTTGTGATGACTAAAACAATTTGATTTAATTTTTATAAGGAATTCAATTCTTTGTGAGTGAAACACGTGAGGGAGTGATCTTTTCTTGTTTTGCCTTCAACTATAAGAAGCCTCTAGAGTATAACACTTAATCACGTCCTTTTTTTTGTTTTCTTTCCTAGTCTTTTGGTTTAACCATGTCATCTGAACCATCATTGACTTTGGAAAATTTAGCTTATACATTGAGAGATGTAGTAGAACATATGATAAAATAATTTCAAAAACAAGATGACAAATTAACTAGGTTATTGAATGATATGCCTAAAACGTCTAAAGGGGATGGTTCGGATAATGACCAAGAAAGTGAGTCTAAAGGGTCTAGACATAATCTCCAACCCAAAATTGACACTAATTTGGGTAGCATTAAGATGAAAATACCATCTTTCCATGGTAAGAGTGACCCTGAAGTTTATTTGGAGTGGGAAAAGAAGGTTGAAAGGGTTTTTGAATGTCATAACTATAGTGAGTCTAAAAAGGTTAAACTTGTTGTTGTTGAATTTTGTGATTATGTTGCCATTTGGTGGGATCAATTGGTGAATGGTCGTAGGTGTCATGGAGAACACGAAGTTGGTTCATGGGAAGAGATTAAACGCATTATGCGTAAAAGGTTTGTGCCATCGCACTACCAAAGGGATTTGTACAACAAGTTACAAAATTTAGTACAAGGTAGTAAGAGTATTGAGGAGTATTGGCAATCTATGGAGATAGCTATGATTAGAGCCAATATAGATGAGGATAGGGAAGCCACAATGGCAAGATTTTTGCATGGTTTGAATCGTGATATTGCTAACATAATTGAATTGCAGCATTATATAGAGATGGAGGACATGTTGCACATGGCCATAAAGGTGGAAAAGCAATTAAAAACCAAGAGCAGAAGTGCTGCCCCTAGCTCAAAATGGAGTAACGCATGGAAAGGAGCAACCAAATTTCAACAAGGGTCATCGGAGGCATCAAAGGACATCAAGCCAGCCCCTAAATTTGATGTTAACACTAAACCAACGACGCAAAATGACCTCAAATCAAAGAAAGTGCAATGCTTCAAGTGTTTGGGGTATGGACATATATCTTCCCAATGTCCAAACAAGCGAACCATGGCAATTCGAGGTGGTGAAGTGGTCTTTGAGAGTGATGAAGAATCAACCAGGGTGAGGAGGATTACCTAGACATGCCTGAGTTGGAAGAATGTGATGATGTGCAATTGGGTGAGGTTAGTAATGTACTTATAACTTTTGAGCTCTTAATTTACAACCTATTGATGATGATGCTCAAAGGGAAAACATATTCCATACTACATGTAAAGTACAAAACCATGATGCTAATTGTAGTTTAATCATTGATGGGGGTAGTTGTACTAATGTAGCCAAGGCGACGGTTGATAAACTTAGACTTCCAACTATTAAGCATCCTAAGCCATACACCTTGCAATGGCTTAATGATCAAAGTGGGATTAGAGTTACTAAGCAAGTACGGATTGCATTTAGTGTAAAGAAGTATAATGATGAGGTATTATGTGATGTTGTTCCTATGCAAGCATGTCATATGTTGCTAGGTAGACCATGGTTATATGATAGATTTGTAATTCATAATGGTCAAACCAATGCATATTCTCTTGTAATGGATGGAAAACCGTATGTTTTGGGACCATTAAGTCCTAAAGAAGTTTGTGAATTACAAAAAGTTGTAAAGGACCGAATGGAAGCATATGAGAAAGAAAAAAGAAAGTGTGAGAGTGCACATGAAAAAGAAAAGGTGCACAAGCAAAAGGGGAGTTGTGTGGAAAATAATGAGGGGCGAGAGCAACGAGTGGTAAAAGGAGAGTTTAGTGAGGGTTTGCGCAAGAATGTGAGCAAAAGAATGAGTAAGGCGCAAGAAAAAGGGGAGGCAAGCGAGAAAAAAGTGAGTTTCTTAGTTAGAGAGCGAGACATGAGAAAGGCTTTGAGTGAAAATAGGCAAGTACTTGTACTTATGTACAATGAGACTTTATTTAACACTAATAATCTTAACTCTTCTCTTCCTAGTGTGTTTGTAAGTGTTTTACAGGAATATGACGATGTGTTTCCCGAGGAGTTACCTAGTGGGTTGCCACCACTAAGGGGATAGAGCACCAAATTGACTTTGTGCCGGGGTCATCCATTCCAAATAGACCAGCCTATAGAGTCAATCCCGAGGAGACCAAAGAGCTGCAACGCCAAGTTGAGGAACTACTAAGTAAAGGTTATGTTAGGGAAAGTCTTAGCCCATGTGTTGTTCCTGTTTTGTTAGTCCCTAAAGAAGATGGGTCTTGGCGTGACAATGTGGTTGATTGTCGCGGTAACAATAAGATTACCATTAAATATCATCATCATATTCCTAGGTTAGATGATATGTTAGATGAATTGCATGGAAGTGTTATCTTTACTAAAATTGATTTGAGAAGTGGCTATCACCAAATTAGAATGAATATAGGTGATGAGTGGAAAACAGCATTCAAAACTAAATTTGGTTTGTATGAGTGGTTGGTCATGCCTTTTGGCTTAACTAACGCACCAAGTACTTTTATGAGACTAATGAACCATGTTTTACGTATGATATTGGTAAATTTATGGTAGTATACTTTGATGATATTTTGATTTATAGTAAGAGCTTTAGTGAGCATGTTGAACATGTTCGGATGGTGTTGATGGTTTCGGCGTGAGAATTCTTTATATGCTAACCTTGCTAAGTGTGATTTTTGCACAAACAAACTTGTGTTTCTTGGTTTTGTTGTTAGTGAAAATGGAATTCAGGTCGATGAAGATAAGGTAAAAGTAATTAAGGAGTGGCCAACACCAAAGAATGTTAGTGATGTGAGGAGCTTTCATGGGCTTGCAAGCTTTTATAGGAGGTTTGTCAAGGACTTCAGACTTTGCCGCACCACTTAACGAGCTTGTAAAGAAGAACGTGAAGTTTCATTGGGGAGAACAACAAGAAAACGCATTTAATATGCTAAAGGACAAACTTACTTCATCTCCCATTCTTTTACTCGGATTTTCCAAAACTTTTGAAATTGATTGTGATGCTTCCGTGTAGGTATTGGAGCTGTTTTAATGCAAGATGGGAACCAATAGCCTATTTTAGTGAAAAGTTGAATGGAGCTAGCTTGAAGTATCCAACTTATGACAAGGAATTGTATGCTCTTGTGCTGCACTCAATGTTTGGCAAGCATTATTTGCTACCTAAGGAGTTTGTGATTCACACGGATCATGAAGCATTAAAGCACTTGAAGGGACAGAACAAGTTGAATAAGCGCCATGCTAAATGGAGTGAATTCATTGAAGCATTTCCCTATGTCATTAAGTACAAGCAAGGTAAAGAAAATGTAATTGCCGATGCACTATCTAGAAGGTATGCTTTACTTGCTTCTCTAGAAACAAAATTGCTTGGTTTTGAGTATATCAAAGACTTGTATGTTGATGACCACGATTTTAGTTCTATTTTTTATGCTTGTGAACATGGTGCTATTGATAAATTTTATAGACATGATGGATTTTTGTTCAAAGAAAAACGTCTATGCATTCCTATGTGTTCTATGCATGAATTGCTTGTGAGAGAATCACATGAAGGTGGTTTGATGGGTTTGGTGTTTAAAAGACTTTAGATGTTTTGCATGATCATTTCTATTGGCCTAAAATGAAATATAATGTGAATAGATTATGTGCTAATTGTATTGTATGCAAGCAAGCTAAGTCTAAATCATAACCTAATGGGTTATACATACCTTTGCCCATACCTAATTCTTCTTGGATTGACATAATAGTGTTAATAATAGTGTTAATAATTTAATATGAGAAAATGACCCCGTAAAAGTGGTACATTTATCAATATAAGAAAATAACCAGTAAAACGTGTAACTTTATGAATCTAAAAAAACAATCTTGTAAAATTAGTGTAATTGCGAGTTTGAGAAAACAACCTCGTACAAGGGGTAAATTTTTTAATATGAGAAAACAACCTCGTAACAGGGTTATGTTTATAAATATTAGAAATTAACCCCATAATATGGAGACATTTATCAATCGGAGAAAATAACTCCTTAATTTGGTATATTTTTTAGTGTGAGAAAATAACCCCTTAATTGAGTTAATTTTATAATATGAGAAAACAACCCCGTAAAAGGTGTATGTTTATCGATATAAGAAAATAACCCCATAAAACGTATATATTTATGAATTTAAGAAAAGAACCCCATAATAGTGCTAATAATTTAATATGAAAAAACGACCTTGTAAAAGTGGTATATTTATCAATATAAGTAAATAATCCTGTAAAATATGTATATTTATAAATCTGAGAAAACAACCCCGTAAAAGTAGTGTAATTGCAAGCCTCAGAAAATAACCTCGTAGAAGCGGTAAATTTTTTAATATGAGAAAATAAACCCGTAATTTGGAGATTTTTTAAATTGGAGAAAATAACTCTGTAATTTTGGTATATTTATGAGTATGAGAAAACAACCCCTTAAATGGGTTAATTTTATAATTTGAGAAAATAACCCCGTAAAAGGGGTATATTTGTCGATATAAGAAAATAACATCGTAAAACGTGTATATTTATGAATTTGAGAAAACAACCCATAACAGTGCTAATAATTTTATATGAGAAAACGACCCCGTAAAATACATATATTTATCAATATAAGAAAATAACCCTGTAAAACGTGCATATTTATGAATCTTCTAAAACAACCCCGTAAAAGTGGTGTAATTACGAGTATGAGAAAACGGCCTTGTAGAAGGAGTAAATTTGAAAATATGAGAAAACAACCCGGTAATATGGGGATATTTATTAATCGGAGAAATTAATCCCGTAATTTTGGTATATTTCTGAGTATGAGAAAACAACCTCTTAAATGGGTTAATTTTATAATATGAGAAAACAACCCTATAAAAGGGATATATTTGTCGATATAAGAAAATTACCCCGTAAAATGTATATATTTATGAATTTGAGAAAAAAACCCTATAATAGAGTTAATAAGTTAATATGAGAAAATGACCCCATAAAAGTGGTATATTTATCAATATAAGAAAATAACCCCGTAAAACGTGTATATTTATGAATATGAGAAAACAATCTCGCAAAAGTAGTGTAATTGCGAGCCTGAGAAAACAACCTCGTAGAAGCGATAAATTTTTTAATATGAGAAAACAACTCTGTGAGAGGGGTATATTTATAAATATTAGAAAATAATCCCATAATATGGGTACATTTATCAATTAGAGAAAATAATCTTGTAACTTTGGTATATTAGTGTGTATGAGAGAACAACTCCTTAAATGAGTAAATTTTATAATATGAGAAAACAACCCCCTAAAAGAGGTATATTTGTCTATATAAGAAAATAACCCTAGAAAAAATGTGTATATTTATGAATTTGAGAAAACAACCCCATAATAATGCTAATAATTTAATGTGAGAAAACGACCCTACAGAAGAGGTATATTTATCAACATAAGTAAATAATCTCGTAAAACATGTATATTTATGAATTTGAGAAAAAAAAACCCCTAAAAGTAGTGTATTTGCGAGTCTGAGAAAACAGCCTCGTAGAAGTGGTAATTTTTTTCATATGAGAAAACAAACTTGTAAGCGGGCTATATTTATAAATATTAGAAAAGAACCCCGTAATACGAAGAAATTTATAAATCGGAGAAAATAACCCTATAATTTCTTTTATATTTGTGGGTATGAGAAGACAACGCGTGAAAATAGTGTAATTGCGAGTCTGAGAAAACAACATCGTAGAAGGAATGAATTTTTTAATATGAGGAAACAACCCCGTAATACGGTGGTATTTATCGATCAGAGAAAATAACCCTGTAATTTTGGTATATTTATGAGTATTAGAAAACAACCCCTTAAATGGGTTAATTTTATAATATCAGAAAACAACCCCCTAAAAGGGGTATAATTGTCGTTATAAGAAATAATACCGTAAAACGTGTATATTTATGAATTTGAGAAAATAACCCCATAATAATGCTAATAATTTAATATGAGAAAATGACCTCGTAAAAGGCGTATATTTGTCAATAAAAGAAAATAACCCCGTAAAACGTGCATATTTATGAATTTGAAAAAACAACCCTGTAAAAGTGTTGTAATTGCGAGTATGAGAAAACCACCTCGAAGAAGGGGTAAATTTTTTAATATGAGAAAACAACCCCGTAATACGGGGATATTTACTAATCGGATAAAATAACCCCGTAATATAGGTAAATTTGTGAGTGTGCGAAAACAACCTCTTAAATGGGCTAATTTTATAATATGAGAAAACAACCCCGTTAAAGGGGTACATTTGTCGATATAAGAAAATAATCTCGTAAAACGTGTATATTTATGAATTTGAATAAGCAACCCCATAATATACTAATAATATAATATGAAAAAACGACCCCGTAAAAGTAGTATATTTATCAATATAAGAAAATAACCCCGTAAAACGTGTATATTTTATAATCTGAGAAAACAACCCCGTAAAAGTAGTGTAATTGCGAGTCTGAAAAAGCAGCCTCGTAGAAGGGGTAAATTTTTTAATATGAGAAAATAACTCCGTAAGAGTACGGGGACATTTATAAATCGAAGAAAATAACCCCATAATTTTGGTATATTTGTGAATTTGAGAAATCAACCTCTTAAATAGGTTAATTTTATAATATGTGAAAACAACCCTATAAAATGTGCATATTTATGAATTTGAAAAAACAACCCCGTAAAAGTGCTGTAATTGCGAGTTTGAGAAAACAGCCTCGTAGAAAGGGTAAATTGTTTAACATGAGAAAACAACTCCGTAAAAGGGGTATATTTATAAATATTAGAAAAGAACTCCGTAATACGGAGACATTTATAAATCAGAGAAAAAAACCCATAATTTTGCTATAATTGTGAGTTTGAGAAAACAACCACTTAAATGGGTTAATTTTATAATATGAGAAAATAACCCCGTAAAATGTGCGTATTTTTTAATATGAGAAAACAACCCCGTAATATGCGGATATTTATCAATCGGAGAAAATAACCCTGTAATTTTAGTATATTTGTGAGTATGAGAAAACAACCTCTTAAATGAGTTAGTTTTATAATATGAGAAAACAACCTCTTAAAGGAGGTATGTTTGTCGATATAAGAAAATAACACCGTAAAACGTGTATATTTATGAATTTTACAAAACAGCCCCATAATAGTGCTAATAATTTAATATGAGAAAACGACACCGTAAAAGTGGTATATTTATGAATATGAGAAAACCACCCCGTAAAAGTAGTATAATTGCGAGTCTGAGAAAGCAGCCTCGTAGAAGGAGTAAATTTTTTAATATGAGAAGAAAACTTCATAATACGGGGACATTTATCAATCGGAGAAAATAATCCCGTAATTTTGGTATATTTATGAGTATGAGAAAACAACCCCTTAAATGGGTTAATTTTGTAATATGAGAAAACAACCTCGTAAAAGGGGTATGTTTGTCGATATAAGAAACTAACCCCGTAAAACATGTATATTTATGAATTTGAGAAGTAACCCCATAACATGCTTATAATTTAATATGCGAAAAATGACCCCGTAAAGCTGGTATATTTATCAATATAAGAAAATAACCCCAGAAAACGTGGATATTTATGAATCTAAGAACATAACCCCGTAAAAGTAGTGTAATTGCGAGTCTCAGAAAACAACCTCATAGAAGGGATAAATTTTTTAATACGAGAAAACAATCGCGTAATACGAGGATATTTATCAACCTGGAAAATTAATCCTGTAATTTTGGCATATTTGTGAGTATGAGAAAATAACTGCTTAAATCGGTTAATTTTATAATATGAGAAAATAATCCTGTAAAAGGGGTACATTTGTCGATATAAGAAAATAACAGCATAAGACGTGTATATTTATGAATCTGAGCAAACAATCCCGTAAAAGTAGTGAAATTGCTAGTCTGAGAAAACAGCCGCGTAGAAAGGGTAAATTGTTCAATATGAGAAAACAACCCCGTAATACGGGGATATTTACCAATCGGAGAAAATAACCCCGTAATTATGGTATATTTATGAGTACGAGAAAACAACCCCTTAAATGGGTTAATTTTACAATATGAGAAAACAACCCCGTGAAAGGGGTATATTTGTCGATATAAGAAAATAATATCGTAAAACGTGTATATTTATGAATTTCACAAAACAACCCCATAATAGTGCTGATACTTTAATATGAGAAAACAATCCCATAAAAGGGGTTATATTTATCAATATAAGAAAATAACCTCGTAAAACGTGCATATTTATGAATCTGAGAGCATATCCCCGTAAAAGTAGTGTAGTTGAGAGTCTTAGCGAACAGCCTCGTAGAAGGGGTAAATTTTATAATATGAGAAAACAACCCCGTAAGAGGGGTATAATTATATATATTAGAAAACAACCCCGTAATATGGGGATATTATCAATCAGAGAAAATAACCTCGTAATTTTGGTATATTTATGAGTATGAGAAAACAAACCCCTTAAATGGGTTAATTTTATAATATGAGAAAACAACCCCGTAAAAGGGGTATATTTGTCAATATAAGAAAATAACTCCGTAAAACGTGTATATTTATAAATTTGAGTAAACAACCCCGTAATAGTGCTAATAATTTAATATGAGAAAACAACCTCGTAAAGGTGATATATTTATCAATCTAAGAAAATAACCTCGTAAAACATGTATATTTATGAACATGAGAAAATAATCCCATAAAAGTAGTGCAATTGCGAGTCTGAGAAAATAGCCTCATAGAAGGGATATATTTTTTAATATGAGAAAACAACGCCGTAATACGGGTATATTTATCAATCATAGAAAATACCCCGTAATTTTGGTTTCTTTGTGAGTATGAGAAAATAGCCCTGTAATTTTGGTTTCTTTGTGAGTATGAGAAAATAGCCCCTTAAATGGGTTAATTTTATAATATGAGAAAACAACCCCATAAAAGCGGTATATTTGTCGAAATAAAAATATAACCTCGGGAAACGTGTATATTTATGAATTTGAGAAAACAACCGCACAATAATGCTAATAATTTAGTATGAGAAAGCGACCCCATAAAAGGGGTATATTTATCAATATAAGAAAATAATCACGTAAAACGAGTATATTTATGAATATGAGAAAACAACCTCATAAAAGTGATGTAATTGTTAGTCTAAGAAAACTTCTTCGTAGAAGGGGTAAATCTTTTAATATAATAAAACAACCCCGTAAGAGTGGTATTCTAATAAATATTAGAAAACAACCCCGCAATACGGGGATATTTATCAATCGGTGAAAATAATCCTGTAATTAGCCCTTAAATGGGTTAATTTTATAATATAAGAAAATAACCCCGTTAAAGGGATATATTTGTTGATATAAGAAAATAATCCCGTTTAACGTGTATATTTATGAATATGAGAGAACAACCCCATAATAGTGTTAATAATTTAATATGAGAAAATGACCCCGTAAAAGTGGTATATTTATCAATATAGGAAAATAAATCCGTAAAACGTGTATATTTATCAATATGAGAAAACAACCATGTAAAAGTAGTGTAATTGGGAGTTTGAGAAAACAAGAGCGTAATACGGGGATATTTATCAATCGGAGAAAATAACCGCGTAATTTTGGTATATTTGTGAGTATGAGCAAACAACCTCTTAAATAGGTTAATTTTATAATATGAGAAGACATCCCTGTAAAAGCGGTATATTTGTCGATGTAAAATATACAAGCGATGTGTTATGAATTTTACAAAACAACCCCATAATAGTGCTAATAATTTAATATGAGAAAACGACCCCGTAAAAGTGGTATATTTATCAATATAAGAAAATAACCCTGTAAAACGTGTATATTTATGAATTTGAGATAACAACCCCATAAAAGTAGTGTAATTGCGAGTCTGAAAAAATAGCCTCGTAGAAGGGACATATTTTTTAATATGAGAAAACAACCCCATAATGCGGGGATATTTATCAATCGGAGAAAATAGCCCTGTAATTTTGGTTTATCTGCGAATATGAGAAAACAACCCCTTAAACGGGTTTAATTTATAATATGAGAAAACAACCCCCTAAAAAGGGTATATTTGTCGATATAAGAATATAACACCCGTAAAACGTGTATATTTATGAATTTAATAAAACCTCCCCAAAATAGTACTAATAATATAATATGAGAAAACGACCTCATAAAAGTGGTTATATTTACCAATATAAGAAAATAACCACGTAAAGCGTGTATATTTATGAATCTAAGAAAAGAATCCCGTAAAAGTAGTGTAATTGCGAGTATGATAAAACAGCCTCGTAGATAGAGTACTTTTTTAATATGAGAAAACAAAACCGTAAGAGGGGTATATTTATAATATTAGAGAATAACCCCGTAACATGGGGACATATATCAATCGGAGAAAATAATTCAGTAATTTTGATATATTTGTGGGTATGAGAAAACAACCCCTTAAATCGGTTAATTTTATAATATAGGAAAACAACCCCGTAAAAGGGGTGTATTTGTCAATATAAGAAAATAACTCCGTAAAATGTGTATATTTATGAATTTGAGAAAACAATCCCCTAATAGTGCCAATAATTTAATATGACAAAATAACCCCGTAAAAGTGGTATATTTATCAATATAAGTAAATAACCCAATAAAACGTATATATTTATGAATTTGAGATAACAATCCCATAATAGTGCTAATAACTTAATATGAGAACACGACCACGTAAAAGTGGTTTATTTTTCAATATAAGTAAATAACCACGTAAAACGTGTATATTTATACAATCCTGTAAAAGTAGTGTAATTGTGAGTATGAGAAAATAGACTCGTAGATGGGGTAAATATTTTAATATAAGAAAACACCCCCATAAGAGGGGTATATTTATAAATATTAGAGAACAACCCCGTCCATTTATCAATCGGAGAAAATAACCCCGTAAGATTGGTATATTTGTGAGTATGAGAAAACAACCCCCTTAAATGGGTTAATTTTATAATATGAGGAAACAACCTCGTAAAAGGGGTATATTTGTCGATATATGAAAATAACACTGTAAAATGTGTATATTTATGAATTTGAGAAAACAACCAACATAATAGTGTTAATAATTTAATATGAGAAAACGACCCCGTAAAAGTGGTACATTTAACAATATAAGAAAATAACCCGTAAAACGTGTAACTTTATGAATCTAAAAAACAACCTTGTAAAATTAGTGTAATTGCGAGTTTGAGAAAGAGCTACCATTACAAAGGGGTAAAATTTTTTATATGAGAAAACAACCCCGTAAGAGGGTTATGTTTATAAATATTAGAAATTAACCCCGTAATATGGAGACATTTATCAATCGGAGAAAATAACCCCGTAATTAAATTGTATTTTTTAGTGTGAAGAAAAATAACCCTTAATTGAAGTTAATTTTATAATATGAGAAAACAACCCCGTAAAAGGTGTATGTTTATCGATATAAGAAAATAACCCCATAAAACGTATATATTTATAGTTTAAGAAAAGAACCCCATAATAGTGCTAATAATTTAATATGAAAAACGACCTTGTAAAAGTGGTATATTTATCAATATAAGTAAATAATCCCTGTAAAATATGTATATTTATAAATCCGAGAAAACAACCCCGTAAAAGTAGTGTAATTGCAAAAGCCTCGGAAAATAACCGTGAAGCGGTAAATTTTTTAATATGAAAAAATAAACCCGTAATTTGGAATTTTTAAATTGGAGAAAATAACTCGTAATTTTGGTATATTTTATGGTGGCAGAGAAAACAACCCCTTAAATGGGTTAATTTTATAATTTGAGAAAACAACCCCGTAAAAGGGGTATATTTGTCGATATAAGAAAATAACACTTAAAAGCGTGTATATTTATAAATTTGAGAAACAACCATAATGAGTTGCTAATAATTTTATATGAGGAAAACAACCCGTAAAGTAATACATATATTTGTCAATATAAGAAATAACCCCGTAAAAGCGTGCATATTTATGAATCTTCTAAAACAACCCCGTAAAAGTGGTGTAATTCACGGTCGAGAAAAGCGATATGAGAGGGTAAATTTTTTAAAATGAGAGAAACAACTACGTAATATGGGGATATTTATTAATCGGAGAAAATAACCCGTAATTTTGGTATATTTCTGAGTATGAGAAAACAACCTCTTAAATGGGTTAATTTTATAATATGAAAAACAACCTTGTAAAAGGGATATATTTGTCGATATAAGAAAATTACCCCGTAAAATGTGTACATTTATGAATTTGAGAAAAACAATCCCATAATAGAGTTAATAAGTTAATATGAGAAAACGACCCCGTAAAAGTGGTATATTTATCAATATAGGAAAATAACCCCGTAAAATGTGTATATTTATGAATATGAGAAAACAACCTCACAAAAGTAGTGTAATTGCGAGCCTGAGAAAACAACCTCGTAGAAGCGGTAAATTTTTTAATATGAGAAAACAACTCTGTGAGTGGGGTATATTTATAAATATTAGAAAATAATCCCGTAATATGGGCACATTTATCAATTGGAGAAAGTAACCTCGTAACTTTGGTATATTTGTGTGTATGAGAGAACAACTCCTTAAATGAGTAAATTTTATAATATGAGAAAACAATCGCGTAAAAGAGGTATATTTGTCTATATAAGAAAATAAGCCTAGAAAAAATGTGTATATTTATGAATTTGAGAAAACAACCCCATAATAATGCTAATAATTTAATGTGAGAAAACGACCCCGTAAAAGTGGTATATTTATCAACATAAATAAATAATCTCGTAAAACATGTATATTTATGAATTTGAGAAAACAACCCCCTAAAAGTAGTGTAATTGCGAGTTTGAGAAAACAGCCTCGTAGAAGTGGTAATTTTTTTCATATGAGAAAACAAACTTGTAAGCGGGCTATATTTATAAATATTAGAAAAGAACCCGTAAAAGTGTTGTAATTGCGAGTTTGAGAAAATAGCCTCGTAGAAAGGGTAAATTTTTTAACATGAGAAAACAACTCCGTAAGAGGGGTATATTTATGAATATTAGAAAAGAACTCCGTAATACGAGGACATTTATAAATCGGAGAAAATAACCCATAATTTTGCTATAATTGTGAGTTTGAGAAAACAACCACTTAAATGGGTTAATTTTATAATATGAGAAAATAACATCGTAAAATGTGCGTATTTATGAATTTAAAAAAACAACCTTGTAAAAGTATTGTAATTGCGAGTTTAAGAAAATAGCCTTGTAGAAGGAGTAAATTCTTTAATATGAGAAAACTACCCCGTAATACAGGGATATTTATCAATCGGAGAAATAACCCTGTAATATTGGTATATTTGTGTGTGTGCGAAAACAACCTCTTAAATGGGTAAATTTTATAATATGAGAAAACAACCCCATTAAAGGCGTATATTTGTCGATATAAGAAAATAACCCCGGAAATGTGTATGTTTATGAATTTGAGAAAACAACCCCGTAATATGCTAATAAGTTAATATAAAAAATGACCCCGTAAAAGTGATATATTTATCAATATAAGAAAATAACCCCGTAAAACGTATATATTTATGAATCTCAGAAAACAACCGCATAAAAGTAGTGTAATTGCGAGTCTGAGAAAGCTGCCTTGTAGAAGGGGTAAATTTTTTAATATTAGAAAACGACTCCGTAAGAGGGGTATATTTATAAATATTATAAAAGAACTCTATAATACGGGGATATTTATCAATCGGAGAAAATAACCCCATAATTTTAGTATAATTGTGAGTTTGAGAAAACAACATCTTAAATGGGTTAATTTTATAATATGAGAAAACAACCCCGTAAAAGTGGTATATTTATCAATATAAGAAAATAACCCCGTAAAACGTGTATATTTATGAATCTGAGAACACAACCCCGTAAAAGTAGTGTAATTGCGAGCCTGAGAAAACAGCCTCATAGAAGGGTTAAATTTTTTAATATGAGAAAAAATCCCGTAATACGGGGATATTTATCAATCGCAGAAAATAACCCCGTAATTTTTATATATTTGTGAGTATGAGAAATCAACCTCTTAAATGGGTTAATTTTATAACATGAGAAAAGAATCCTGTAAAAGGGGTATATTTATCGATATAAGAAAATAACCCTGTAAAATGTGTATATTTATTAATTTGAGAAAACAACCCTATAATAGTGCTAATAATTTAACATGAGAAACGACCCCGTAAAAGTGGTATATTTATCAATATAGGAAAATAACCCCGTAAAACGTGAATGTTTCTGGATTAGAGAACACAACCCGATAAAAGTAGTGTAATTGCGAGTCTGAGAAAACAGCCTCGTAGAAGGGTTAAATTTTTTAATATGAGAAAACAATCCCGTAATATGGGGATATTTATCAATCGCAGAAAATAACACCGTAATGTATATATATTTCTGAGTATGAGAAAACAACCTCTTAAAATGGTTATTTTTATAATATGAGGAGATAACACCGTAAAGGGGGTATATTTGTCGATATGAGAAAATAATCCCGTAAAACGTGTGTATCTATGAATTTGATAAAACAACCCCGTACTAGTGCTAATAATATAATATGAGAAAACAACCCCGTAAAAGTGGTATATTTATCAAGATGAGAAATAACCATGTAAAACGTGTATTTTTATTAATCTGAGAAAACAAACCCGTAAAAGTAGTGTAATTGCCTCGAGTCTGAGAAAACAGCCTCGTAGAAGGGTTAAAGTTTTTAATATGAAAAAATAATCCCGTAATACGGGGATATTGATTAATCGCAGAAAATAACCCCATAATTTTTGTATATTTGTGAGTATGAGAAAACAACCTCTTAAATGGGTTAATTTTATAATATGAGAAAACAACCCCATAAAGGGGGTATATTTATCGATATAAGAAAATAATCCCGGTAAATATATATGTAACACCCCCATCACATGCTATCCAATAAACATTAGCCAGGAAGCATACAAGCGTCGTAGAATATATACTACAGGTAGATAGGTCAATATGTAGGTTGTTAAGAATCCAGACACAAGGTTATTAACATCTAAACATATGATTATACTTAAACATCATTTAACAAGTATTACAATCATCTTCTTATGCCTTATAAGGCATACTTCCATATATATCACATAACGCATACAAAAATGCATCGGAGGAGACTTCTGAAACTAGCCTAACTTGGCCAGGAGGCTACTAAAAGCTAGACTTTGCATACAACCAACGGATGCACTACTATTTACAAACCTGAAAAGAAAAATTTTGGAGAGGGGTGAGCCTCCGAGCTCGATGAAATAAATAATCAACATAATCTATATCACATACACTTAATACAATTTCCACCCAATCACATAACTTTCCATGATATTCATAGTTTAGGTATAAAGTCATACCATTCTACTCAATTCATTACAACCATCATAGAAGAAATACAATTCAACAATTATGGTTAGTTCTCACGGCTTGTGGATCCCCTTTAATGTGCTGCTCCGCCTCATCCTCACATATCACACACGTGGTAGCTCTCGCCTCATCTCACATTATACACTTTTATAGCCTCTAGGCTTTAGCCTCCCAAGGCTTTATATATATATATTTTTTTTCACGGGGAATCCACCATTCACATGCACATATGCACTTAACATCACAATTCAATCATTTCACTTATATCATATTTCAGCAATAACAATTGTTCCACTCAACACCAATCATTTCCATCTCAGTCATTCAAACATAAACAATATTAAGCAAACGCAACCATTTGTGGAACATTTGATTAAATATATGAACATAGCAAATATTAACTATTTACTTACTCAAAATATACTTATTCCTTTAGCATATAAGAACCTCCTTTCTCCACAACTTCCTTTCCGAGGCCTTTGAGTGCACTGTCAACACATTCATCAATTCACATTTCATGCATATTACAAATATTCATGTAAATCACAGTTCTAATGCATTACAAGATCATCCCCTCTCTAATTCATAGGTCTAACTCTTCCTCTAAGACTCTCAATTACTGTTTTAATATCCTATAAACATTTCCCATCTAGTTAAATACCAATTTAACTCAAATTAACATCAATAAATTGCATAAAACTAATCTCCAACATTTCTGTTTTCTAGACAGAATTTAGTACCAAGGTATATTTATTGCTGGGTAAAATTGGCTTAATACAAAAATCTCATATTAAATAAACATATCCATTTATGCGTCTAGTTTCATCTCCAAGAAGAATTACTCAATTCCGACTTTTATAGATTTAATTATTTTCAAATTACTGAGCAAGGGTCATACAGCTAGTTGTACCCGAGTAGCAATCTGTTTGCTCAATTTAAGCAACCAAAACGGCAAAAATAGCAAAATCACAAAACTAAAAAGTTATAGAGGACTCATTAAAATTTCCATAGACACCAATTAAGGTTAATTTGGACTTATATAACCCATGTTATGCCTAAAATACAGAACATCAAGGTTGCTGGAATTTTGACAGTTTTCTATCTTAACATACTTAAACTTAAATCAAGCTTAATCTTTATGCAATCATTCAATACTCTACTAATTCATGATAATCAGACCTTTAATTAATCAATGAGAGCATCAAATGAAGTTTTTCCAATTTGTAATCAAGAACCCTAATGACAAATTAATAACACTCAAGTAACAACTTACCAATTTCAGCTTTTGGGTTGCTAATATGCTTAAATCCTTTAGCTTTAGCTTGGCTCCTTCAATAGTTGGCAAAATCCTATCTTAATTTTAAGTTTTCTAGGTATTCCACTCCTCTCTCTTATTCCAAATTTTGTGTTTTTGGCCATGTACGAATTTTAGAGAAATGAAGAGGTAAAATGAGCTTGCTCATGGTTCCAATTCCAATATTCCTCTCTTAATGCCACCACCTACTAAACTATTTTTATCACCCTAAATTAATTCTTACTAACCATATATAGGTACTAACTTTTAATTGTATCTTTTAAGTCCAATCTATTTACCCAACCTTCAACTATTGGTTCAATTAAGTCTTAAGGCTTAATACACATAACCCAAGTACTTAATCAACTTATCTAAATTAATAATCTAATATCATGCTTCTTATTCTCTACTTATAATTAATATATATATGTTCTCATAAAATAAAAATATCATTGATATACCATCATATGCCCAATGATTAAATGTAAATGCACATAACATGGATGATGAGAAAATGCAGGCGTTACAATATATATTTATGAATTTAATAAAAGAACCCCATAATAGTGCTAATAATATAATATGAGAAAACAACCCCGTAAATCTAGTATATTTATCAAACAAAGAATTAACCACGTAAAACGTGTATACTTATGAATCTGAGAAAATAAACCCGTAAAAGTAGTGTAATTGCGAGTATGAGAAAATAGCCTCGTAGAAGAGGTAAATTTTCTAACATGAGAAAACAACCCCGTAAGAGGAGTATATTTATAAATATTAGAAAATAACCCCGTAATAGGGGACATTTATCAATCGGAGAAAATAACTTCATAATTTTGATATATTTGTCAGTATGAGAAAACATCCCCTTAAATGGGTCAATTTTCTAATATGAGAGAACAACCCCATAAAAGAGGTATATTTGTCAATATAAGAAAATAACCCCGTCAAATGTATATATTTATGAATTTGAGAAAACAAATAAATAATACTGTTAATAATTTAATATGAGAAAACGACCCTGTAAAAGTGGTATATTTATCAATATAAGTAAATACCCCTGCAAAACGTGTATATTTATGAATTTGAGAAAACAACCCCATAATAGTGCTAATAATTTAATATGAGAAAAAGACCCCGTAAAAGTGGTATATTTATCAATAAAAGATAATAATTGCGTAAAACGTGTATATTTGTGAATCTGAGAACACAGACCCGTAAAAGTAGTGTAATTGCGAGTTGGAGGTAGAAGGGTTAAATTTTTTAATATGAGAAAACAATCCCATAATATGGGGATATTTATCAATCGCAGAAAATAACCCCGTAATTTTTATATATTTGTGAGTATGAGAAAACAATCTCTTAAATGGGTTAATTTTATAATATAAAAAAGAACCCCGTAAACGTGGTATATTTGTCATTATAAGAAAATAAACTCGTAATATAGGTATATTTATGAGTGTGCAAAAACAATCTCCTAAATGGGTTAATTTTATAATATGAGAAAACAACCCCGTCAAAGGGGTACATTTATCGATATAAAAAAATAATCCCGTAAAGCATGTATATTTATGAATTTGAGTAAGCAACCCCGTAATATGCTAATAATTTAATATAAAAAATGACCCCGTAAAAGTATTATATTTATCAATATAAGAAAATAACCCCGTAAAACGTGTATATTTTTTAATATGAGAAAACAACCCGTAAAGTGGTGTAATTCTTGAGTCTGAGGCGACCTCGTGAAGAGAATGGAATTTTGTAATATGAGGAAATAACTCCGTAAGAGGGGTATATTTTTAAATATTAGAAAAGAATCCCGTAATACGGGAATATTTATAAATCGGAGAAAATAACCACATAATTTTGCTATATTTGTGAATTTGAGAAAACAACCTCTTAAATGGGTTAATTTTATAATATGAGAAAACAACCCCGTAAAATGTGTGTATTTATGAATTTGAAAAAATAACCTCGTAAAAGTGTTGTAATTACGAGTCTGAGAAAATAGCCATAAATGGGAATGGAATAGGTTGCACTGGCAGAAGAAAACAACTCAAGTAAAGGAGATTATATTTATAAATATTAGAAAAGAACCCCGTAATACGTGGACATTTATAAATCGGAGGAAATAACCTCATAATTTTGGTATATTTATGAATTTGAGAAAACAACATCTTAGGTGGGTTAATTTTATAATATGAGAAAATAACACTTAGTAAGCATCAAGTAGTATAGAATTTGAAAAAAACAACCCAAGTAAAAGTAGTGTAATTGCGAGTCCGAGAAAACAACCCTCGTAGAAGGGGTAAATTTTTAATATGAGAAAACTACCCGTGTCGAATATGTTGTCAATCGGAGAAATAGCCCTCTAATATTGGTATATTTGTGAGTGTGCGAAAACAACCTCTTAAATGGGTTAATTTTATAATATGAGAAAACAATCCCATTAAAGGGGTATATTTGTCGATATAAGAAAATAACCATGTAAAATGTGTATGTTTATAAATTTGAGAAAACAACCCCGTAATATGCTAATAAGTTAATATAAAAAATGACCCCGTAAAAGTGGTATATTTATCCATATAAGAAAATAACCCCGTAAAACGTGTATATTAAGGAATATGAGAAAACAACCCCATAAAAATAGTGTAATTGCGAGTCTGAGAAAACAGCCTCGTAGAATGGGTAAATTCTTTAATAGGAGAAAACTACCCCGTAATACGGGTATATTTATCAATCGGAGAAATAACCCTATAATATTGGTATATTTGTGAATGTGCGAAAACAACCTCTTAAATGGGTTAATTTTATAACATGAGAAAACAATCCCGTTAAAGGGGTATATTTGTCGATATAAGAAAATAACCACTTAAAATGTGTATGTTTATGAATTTGAGTAAACAACCCCGTAATATGCTAATAAGTTAATATAAAAAATGACCTCGTAAAAGTGGTATATTTATCTGTATAAGAGAATAATCCCGTAAAACGTGTATATTAATGAATCTGAGAAAAAACCCATAAAAGTAGTGTAATTGCGAGTCTGAGAAAGCATCCTCGTAGAAGGGGTAAATTTTTTAATATGAGAAAACAACTCCATAAGAGGGGTATATTTATAAATATTATAAAAGAACTCCATAATATGGGGACATTTATCAATCGAAGAAAATAATCCCATAATTTTAGTATATTTGTGAGTTTGAGAAAACAACATCTTAAATGGCATGATTTTATAATATGAAAAGACAACCACGTATAAGGGGTATATTTATCGATATAAGAAAATAATCCTGTAAATTGTGTATGTTTATGAATTGGAGAATACAATCCTATAATATGCTAATAATTTAATATGAAAAAGCGACCCCGTAAAAGTGGTATATTTATCGATATAGGAAAATAACCCCGTAAAACGTTTATATTTATGAATTTGAGAAAACAATCTAGTAAAAGTGTTGTAATTAGGAGTTTGAGAAAACAAGCTAGTAGAAGGAATAAATTTTTCAATATGAGAAATCAACCCCGCAAGAGGGGTATATTTACAAATATTAGAGAACAACCTCGTAATACAGGGATATTTATCAAACGGAGAAAATAACACTGTAATATTGATATATTTATGAGCGTGTGAAAACAACCTCTTAAATGGGTTACTTTTATAATATGAGAAAACAACTCCGTTAAAGGGGTATATTTGTCGATATAAGAAAATAACCCTGCAAAACATATATATTTATGAATTTGAGTTAACAACCCCATAATAGTGCTAAAAATTTAATATGAGAAACGACCCCGTAAAGTAGTATATTTATCAATATAAGAAAACAACCCCATAAAATGTGTATATTTGAGATGCGAGAGACAACCACCGTAAAGTAGAGTGTAATTCGAAATTAGAAAAGCGCCTCTAAATGAGAGAATTAAATTTTTAATATGAGATAACAACTCCGTGAGAGGTTATATTTATGAATATTAGAAAAGAACCCATATGTCTGAGGAACATTTATCAATCGGAGAAAATAACTCCGTAATCTTTGTATATTTATGAGTTTCAGAAAACAACCTCTTAAATGGCTTAATTTTATAATATGAGAAAAAAAACCCATAAAAGGGGTATATTTGTCGATATAAGAAAATAACTTTGTAAAACGTGTATATTTATGAATTTGAGAAAACAACCCCAAAACGGTGCTAATAATTTAATACGAGAAAATGACCTCGTAAAACTGGTATATTTATCAATATAAGAAAATAACCCCATAAAACGTGTATATTTATGAATCTGGAAAAATAACCCCGTAAAAGTAGTGTAATTGCAGTTTGAAAACAATGACCTAAATGAGAGGAATTAATTTTTGCATAATGAGAAAACAATCCGTGGAGGGCATATTTATAAATATTAGAAAATAATGGTGTGTCTGAGGATTGTGTTTATCAATCGAGAGAAATAACCCCGTAATTTTGGTATATTTATGGTGTGGAAAATAATCCTTTGAATTAGTTAATTTTATAATGTGAGAAAACAACCTCATAAAAGGGGTATGGGTGTCGTTAATAAGAAATAACCGTAAAACTTGTATATTTATAAATTTGAGAAAACAACCCCATAATAGTGCTAATAATTTAATATGAGAAAGCGACCCCGTAAAAGTGTAATAATTATCAATATAAATAAATAATCAGTAGATAATGTATATTTATTAATTTGAGAAAACAACTCCATAAAAGTAGTGTAATTATGAGTCTGAGAAAACAGCCTCATAGAAGGAATATATTATTCAATATGAGAAATCAACCCTATAAGAGGGATATATTTATAAATATTAGAGAACAAACTCGTAATACGAGGATATTTATCAAACGGAGAAAACAACACCGTAATATTGGTATATTTATGAGTGTGCAAAAACAACCTCTTAAATGGGTTACTTTTATAATATGAGGAAACAACCCCGTTAAAGGGGTATATTTGTCAATATAAGAAAATAACCACTGCAAAGCGATATATTTATGAATTTGGGGTTAACAATCCCATAATAGTGCTAAAAATTTAATATGAGAAAATGACCCCGTAAAGTAGTATATTTATCAATATAAGAAAACAACCCCGTAAAATGTGTATATTTACGAATCTGAGAAGACAACCCTGTAAAAGTAGTGTAATTATGAGTCTGAGAAAACAACCTCGTAGAAGGGGTAAATTTTTTAATATGAAAACTACCCATGTCTGATTTATATTTATCAATCGGAGAAATAACCCTGTAATATTGGTATATTTGTGAGTATGCGAAAACAACCTCTTAAATGGGTTAATTTTATAATATGAGAAAACAACCCCGTTAAAGGGGTATATTTGTCGATATAAGAAAATAATCACGTAAAATGTGTATGTTTATGAATTTGAGAAAACAACCCCGTAATATGCTAATAAGTTAATATAAAAATGATCCTGTTAAAGTGGTATATTTATCCATATAAGAAAATAACCCCATAAAAGCGTGTATATTAATGAATCTCGGAAAACAACC